>NC_072740.1:48190968-48473214 GCF_026930045.1 Uloborus diversus | reverse complement strand
TAAGAATAGCATTTATTTCAAGAAAAAAAAAAAAGAAACCTGCAGTGAAATTTTCCGGTAATAATACTCAAGCAGAAAGGACAGTGATTGTTAAGAAAATGTTGTATGTGCCTTTAACATAGGGTTCTACAATATTTTTTTTCAAAATATAAAAAAAAACTAACACTAGATTTAGATTCCCATTTATTTGACACCAAGTTTGGCTACACATTGCTAAAGGGTTATCAAATTGAAGATGCATTTATTTGGGATCAGCGCTCTCTTGTCTCAGATCTCGTAACAGCTACATGCATAGTATGGTCCACAAGTAATGAGCCTTCGTTTAAAAAGACCGATTTATTGAGCTGATTGGTACAAGTGACTAATAAGTTTAAGAATAGGCACCTCCTGCAGCAATGTACTTCTGTAGGCGGCATTTCCATGACTCAAAGGCATCCCTGAAGTCCTGTTTCGGGATATATGCCAGGGCTGCCTTGACATAAACTTGGATGTCCTCGATGGAGTCGAAACATTTCCTTTTCATCGCTGATTTTAATAGTGGAAACAAGAAGAAGTCAGGAGGCCACAAGGCCGGAACTGTAGAAATGCTAGGACACCACGGAAGCGTTAACTCGGCCATTCTTCAGTCAGAACTTTCTGCACAAGTTTCACGCAGACGTTCCTCATGTGCAACTTCTTCGTAACAGTGCGTTGCAACGTTAAGTCCAAGGCTTATGCCACTTGGTAGAGACTTAAACACCAGTCCGTGTTCAAAAGTTCACACATTCGTGTCACAATCATGTCACGGCCGAGGACAGGCGCCCAGATTGGGGTTCGTCGTGTCACCACTTCCGGGTGTAACAAAAGGCCTCGTGCCACTTTTGTACTTGCGAATGGGACAGACACTCAGTCCCAAACGCCTGTTGAAGCATTGCGAACACTTGGGAAGGAAACCGGAAGCAAAATTTGATCTCTTTGCGTTGCTCTGACGTACTTTAAATGTTGCCGTGTCACGCACCCTCGTATAGAAGTTACTCTTAAAGCTGATGGTACCGCTTCGAAAGCTGGGAGACAACTGACCTGCGTTGCGCTCTTAAGTCAACAACCCCCAATTACCGTCTCTGTCAAGCGGAGCGAGCTGCAGTGTGCGCGTGCGTCAGTATAACATGAGGCTCATTACTTTTGGATCGTACCATGTAGATATGCAAATAAGTGTTCGCTTTACCTGAAAAGAGTTAAAGTTTTGGAAGTTAATATTTGTGCTCAATAGATTTGAGAGCAATATGCTTCAACATGTGAACGTACTGGCAAAATGCACGGTATTTCATCAGCTTGTTATATTTTAAACCATTGATGGTTCTAACGCAGTACAATCGCATTGTAAACGCATCATTTGAACAGGCTCCCAAGATTGAATGCCTTGTAGAAAAAGACTTTCGTCCGAAATTGCTTCACATTCTTTCAGTCAAAAATAATTAACACAAATTTCATTAATTTACCTATCGTAAAATTATCATACAGAAACTCTATATCGCAAAAAAGCTGATGCATAATGCCTCCCAGTCCGAACGAAGAAAGCTCTAAGCAATTTTGATTATGTAAATTTCAGTTTTTCAGTTAATTAATTTTTTTTTGTCATAAATTTGCTAAAAGAATTATACCCGAAGGAACATTTAATTTCGCCTTTTAATTGGTTTGAACTGATTATTTCTTTTTTTCCTTTTTTTTTTTTTGACACTACCTTGACTGAATTTCAAAGAAAAGAATTTGTTGGTTAATGTCGTACTTACTTTTCAAAGCATAACTGTAACGAGCAGTATCAAATATATTTTTTTTCTCGCAACTCTAAAAAGTTTTTTTTTTAGATTTTTATACGATATATTTGCTGCCAATTTAGTTCCAGAATTTGTTTTTTTTCCATATAAATTTAAACATTTTTGAAATTAAAAATACAATTAAGGAATTATGTAAGTACAAGCTATGTATTAAAAATCATTTAGTTTAAACCTTGGTATAGTTAATTGTTTTCATTATAATGAGGAATTGTATAACTTCATATGCAATATTTTTAGCTTAATTGAGTTAACTCTTTGATTGAATTAAATATATTATTTTTGTAAGCAGCTAAAATTATTTATTAGAAGGATCAAAGAAATAAGAAAAGTATTTTTTGTACCCTTTTGTGCAAGTGGGGAAATTTCGCAATTTTGCACAGAAACTACTTGACGTTCGCTAAAACTTTTCTTTTCAGCAAAGAATGTGCAAAAAATGTTTTTCTATAGATTGCTCTTATTCTTTATTGAACGGCAACTGTTCGATACTCATAAAACTTAGAATCCAATATCGTAGCTCAGATGTTTAATCAATGTTTTAGCGAGATTTAAGGCATATTTATTAAGTTATCATTTACATATGTACAAATTTTAAAAGAGTTGCAACAAGGCTTCACTAATCGAATTTCTGAAAAAAAGCAAACAAAGTATAGTGATAAACCCTACGCCAAATATTGTAAGGAAAAAAACTGCATAAGCATCGATTTAAAATAAAAGCTTTCAAAGTACTGTGTTTTATGAAAAATTACAACTAGATATTACACATATATGTCAGTTTATTCAACAAAGTCGGCTTAAATCGAAAAATTTACCGCAGTGAGATATTTAATATTTTTTTATGAAGTATTTGTTACAATTGTTTTGAATATCATTACGATAGCGGATGAAATTTTCATGCTCTTTCTTACAAAAGGCGTAAACTACAACTGTAAACCAACTTATGGCTTTGCAGCTAAAATTTTATGATTTTATTGCAGGTCATCAGAGTTTTCAGCACTGATGTGCCACCACACGCTTACCGAGAAAAATAACAGTAGAAAAAAAAAATCACTTGTAGTTTTTTTTTTTTTTTTTTTGCTGGAAGTTTGCAAAATTAAACTTTAGGGTCAGATATGCCTGTGTATTCTGTAAAGGGTTAAAAATGTTTACATTCATGTGCTTTCTCTTTCGATCTTCAGCATAATGAAATGAAAGATGAACGAGGAGTACGCGCTGCTGCACATTTTTTTACTCGTTGAATTACTCGAATTTTTATTATTCTTGCCACATCGCACTTGTTTTCTTAAATCTTTCATCCTTTAAGGTAAAACGCATAAGTGTCGACATAAGTAAATATGTTATGTAATAATAGATTTTTACTAATTATTGCAAAGCGTATGCAAGTTCAAAACGTTTATGTACTATTTTGTTCAACATTCAGTAGGGTCTGGTGGGGGAAAGTGGTCAATGGGGTAAAGTGGTCATACGTCAAATAAATGGCTATAGCTTGGAAATAAATGTTCGAATGAATGTGAAAATTTTATTTTAGAGTAAGGCAGTTAGAAACTACATTTTAAATATAAAAGTTTATAACTGGCAAAATTTTATTCGGTAAAAAAAAATATTTTGTGTGAATATGAAAAGTTTTAAAATCTAAACGCCTATTTTAACATCCTTGGAAAATTTTGTTTGTTAGAATTAGGAACAGTTTGACTGTACAGGAAGCTTCCTACATGTCTCAAGAACTCTTACTCATTAGCAATTAGCTGAATCTATTTTAGATAATTTTTTAGAACAATTTAAGTAAGATGGGGTAAAGTGGTCATACTATTAGGCTTAACGAATATTGTTCTTCTAATGTCACTTAATCTTTAGGTATAAGGCAGATACAAATTAAATATAAATTTTACTTAATATGTATTGTTTTTACAGTAAACGGGGTTAAATATACGAGTATATGCGTATATATACGCATATATACTCGTGCAGACATTTACATAGACGTATTCACATAAATGCGCCAATAAATACGTATATGGGTATCTGCAAGTACTTTTTATCCATACAGCTATACATTGTACTATACACGTATATGCTCGCTTATACTCGTATATATAAGAACACTTATATACTCAGGTAGACACGTATATACGCGTACGAACTCGAGTAGACACTTACATACAAACATATGATATAAAAGTATACAGGGTGAGTTTACATTCTTGAGCAAATTATTAAAAGGCGTTTAAGGAGAGGATAAGAAGCAAAAATCAATAAGGAACATATGGTCACAAACACAATGCTGATGCGCTACATGCACGCAAAGTGAGAAATTGATGGATGCTAAAAAAATCACAAATTTATATATATATATATATATATATATATATATATATATATATATATATATATATATATATATATATATATATATATATATATATATATATATATATATATATATATATATATATATATATATATATATATATATATATATGTATATATATATAAATATATATATATATATATATATATATATATATATATATATATATATATATATATATATATATATATATATATATATATATATATATATATTACATTACACAACATGATAGTTTTAAAGCGATTAACGAAATTTGTGGCCTTCAGCTGTAATACATGCGTCGCATTCACAGATCCCTCTCTGTTGCAATAGCGAAACTTTTGAAAAACTTTCATCAGTCGCTGCGCCTTTATTGCGATGCGTGTATTAGAGCTACTACAGACCGTAACTTTCAACAACTGCTCTAAATATTTCTTAAAAACTAAAATGTTAGATAAAATCATCTTTGTGCAACAAATTTGTGCCCTGCTTTGCATACATCAGTTTCTGGCTTTGTGTGCATGTAGCGCGTCAGTGATTATAACTTCCTTATGATTCCTTGCTTCTTTTCCTCTCCTCTCACACCCCATTGATTTTGCCCATGAGCTCAGATTCACTCTGTAAGCCGACATGTATATAAGCGTATATTCTCGTGTATACATACATGTACTGGTGTATACGCATAAATGTACGTATACATGTCTATACAGGTATATATTCGTGTTTACACGTGTACATGCGTATATACTCGTGCTTCCATATTATATATACATGAGTAGACACGTACAAAGATGCACTGGATGTATCCACGAATTAACTCGTGTATACTCGTATATTGTATGTATGTACACTTATATATGCGTATATACGTCTACTATACACATATATACTCAAGTATGCACGTATTTTCTCGAGATACAAGTGCATACGCGCATATGATATTCGTTTATAAGCGTATATACTCTTATATACATGTGACACGTACATATACGTGACACATATATACATGTGACACGTATGTACTCATGTAGACACGTATACACTCCTGTAGGTAATCACGTATACATGCTTATATACTCGTATATACACGTATATACTTGAGTAGGCACGTGCATGCATGTATCTAATGTATAGATGTATCTACTCCTATAGGAACGTGTTTACTCGTGTATACACGACATGTATATATTTGTGTATACAAGCATGTACTCGTAAATATATTTGTAACTATAAAAACAACTGAAATATACAAGTATTAGAGTTCTTTATAACGGTTTTGCATATATTTTTAACTATGACCACTTTACCCCATGCTATGATCACTTTCCCCCACCCCATGGGGTAAAGTGGTCATAAAAACATAGGGAAAAGAAAGCTTTATAAAACTACTAAAATCAATATTTTTCTTCCTAAAATTCAATGTACCGTGTTCTTTAGTAATGCAATGTAAAATAACAATAAAAAAAGTTTAAGTGTTTAAAGAATTTGTTGCATTTATTATCCATTTAAGTTGAAAACCTACGATTTTATGACCACTTTACCCCACCAGACCCTAAAATATTACATTCCACCAATCGAAGAGCGGTACAATCCATGCGAATACTATCATTATAGGTAGAACACATAGACTAATAATAAGAGTAGACCGAGCTATGGCAACCCTTTTGCTGCTCATAAACCAAACCATGTGACTGGTGGATATCCTAGCAACAGCGAGCGTTAATCGTAGCAGACGATCAACGCCAGCGCGAAATAAAATAAATAGAATTGATGGAACACGGAAGAATGATCTTTTATGGAGTCCGATTTGTAAATTTGTTATTCTAAGTTGTAAATATTTTGTTAATATAGTAAGTTTTTCGTTTAGATAGTATTGTGCATTTTCTTTAGTCAATTTCAATAACTTTCTAAGCAATAAAAGATGCAAGCGACCAAGAAGAATCAGCAAACGGTAAGATTTTTACCTACAGTTTCAACTTAAGATACCGATTAGTACATTTTTGCGTTAACGCAAAACGTTTACGCCATTTCGTTCACGCCAACGCTGACAACTCCAAATGAAATAAAAGTTACCGAAAACTGATCAAAAACTATTACTAATGTCAAAATAATGCATAACTAAAAGAAAAACAGTTCAATATCTGCACCTGGAAGTTTTTTTTAATGAAAACACATTGTCTTAAAATACATGTCGAGTGCCAAACTATAGATAATGCTGCCATCTAGCAACCATGCTGCCAAAGTCTTCGCCAAGCCCTTCCACTAGTCACATGATACATCTATGAATCAATTTTCTTTATCAGCAAGAATGAGAAAGCTCGGTCTACTCTTATTATTAGTCTATGGTAGAACATCTTACCTCAAACCATTCTTACTAAATAACTCTGAATGAAACATTAAAATATCTCAAAATATAAGAAGTTTTTTATTCCTTAAAAAAAAATGTCAGTTCGTCTACAAACACACACATTGTGTCAATCTGAGTCAAGCGTGATACCTCAACTTGACCTAATCACCGTCCACTCGAAAACAGTAAAAAATAGCTGTGTATTTATGTTGGATTAGCAGTACCCGCACGGCGATGCCCGTGCTAAGAATTTAACGGAAGTCCGTTGAATAAAAAACAATCTACGCCCCTCCCCCTTCTGATGATAAATAATTATTTTCACAACTAAAATGCGTACACAAATAAATAGGTACGTAATATAGGTACAAAAAAACCTATTAAAGTATCTTTGGAGTTTAAAACTATTCGCCAAAACACATAAAAAGATTAGCATTAGCTTTAAAACACAAAATAATCCTTTAACTGTATAGTTCATAGCTTAACGCACCAAGCAACCACACTACCGTAGCCCTGCCCTTTAGTGAGTGAAAAAGGTTTTTTTTTTTTTTTTGTCTGCAATTTAAAATGCTTCGCTAAATAAACAATACTTTAATAAAAACGTTATAGAAAACAATCACAGTTGAACAGTACGACAAATCAAATTGTTTGCTTAGATAAGTAACTATCTTCAACTATAAGAACAAAAACAAGTGTTGAGGAAATAAGGAAAACAAAACCCGATAGAAAAATCCTACAAAATCAAAATATGCATCTGAATATCGAAAAAAAAACGCATTCAAAACTCAGTTCGCTGACCACAACAATCCCACAATAGCGTAGCCGACCACGCGTCTGAGCCGCACGGCATGGTTCCTAAGAGCTATCATCACTGTCGGCCAGCGCCCTTTCGGTGAGTTAACTTACCCCGCCATCTATTAGGAATCCATGGAACTAAACTTACCCCGCCATTTATTAGGAATTTATAGAAATGAACTTACTCCGCCATCTATTAGGAATTCATAGAACTAAACAATTAATCAACAATAAATTTGCAATTACAAATATTTCCGTCAATCTGATTTTAAAAATATAGCCTGTAGCCTTCCTCAATAAATGGATTATTCAACACAAAGATAATCTTTCAGTTCGACCAGTAGTTCCTGAGATTAACGCGTTCAAACAATCAAACTCTTCAGCTTTATATTATTAGTATAGATAAAATCTTATCCACTATTTAAAGATCAGCATAGTATCTTAAATTATATGATGTGATATCTAAAACACCGTATCGGACAGTTGAAATAATAGCATAAAAGTTTACTTTTGTGCACTTTTTTTTTTCTTTTTTCTTAAACGAATAACTCACAAACTAGACAAGACAGATTCTTTTGCGTCCGTTTGTCGAATAAGTATAAGTCGGTAGGTTTCTTTGCACGACACTAATTTCTTGGCGCATGCGGGCTCAAAAATGAAATCCATTGTATCAACACAGCGTTGGATCAACTGCACCCGGTTGCCCCTGCAGTTTTTTTTAATTCAAAAGAAAAATATGCGATGGAAATTCTTTTATTTATTTATTTATTTATTTATTTTGAAGTAAAACACACTATTTAATGTGTGTACATGCCATGTATGCATTAGGATATTTGGAGATAATAATTGTATTATTTTTACACAGACAGTCAAATAATAGTTAAAACTGCTTAATGTTTAAATTAGGATATTGAAGTAAAATCCGTTTGGTGATTTGATTAAAGTGTGCATTACTTATGTTTTTGATAAATCCGACCAAACCGTGTAGATTTTACTCACAAACCTGTAATACTTTTGTGTCAATGTAATTAAACTTAAGAATCTAAGTCTAAATTAGAATTTCGAACTTAATCAATATCGGACTAAGTCAATAAACGAATGAGATTGAATACTATATTTCTACGTTTACCACACTGCGTATTTTTTTAGACTGACTCTTAGGGGAAAAGAAACATCAAAATCAAATGAAAAAATGTTTTGCTGTTCTTCTGCCTCTGATATACAAGGTCTTGTATTGATAAATAGAACAATAATGTCTTGCATTGATAAAGTAAATTTGTCAAAAGAAAAAAATAAAACTATTTAAAATTTATGCATAATTATATTTTTATCCTTAGCTCGTAGTTTTTTTTCCATTGGTGATTTAAACTTAAGAGAGGTTGGTGAAGATTTGTGGCTATGAAAGAAAAGTTGCTCCGAGGCCACGGGGGATTTTTTGCCTACTCCACCCGAAAACCTTTGGTGTTGACACATAACGCCATCTCTAATATGACAATTTATACCCATATAAAGACTGTCATGATACAAAACTCACCCCCAGAAGGTACATTATGGCTTAGTAGGTGCCTGGTACGAGGCTTAAATCGACGGAAAAAGTACAAAAAGTGCACACGCATCTAGAAGTGTATTAATGTTGTAAAAAAAATGTTGAGAAAATTTTAAAAAAAGAAAAAGAAAAAAACATTTTTTTTTTTCAACCTATAACAAGTTTTTTTTTTTTTTTTCTCTTTATTAATGCAATAGTTGATAAACGCCTTAAATTTTATGGGTTTTAAATGCGCAAAACCTACTAGATGGTTATTTTAGTTCCACATAACCGACACATGCTTCTTTTAACCCAAGTTTTTGTTGCAATGCGTCTGCATTGTCCTTTTTATAGTATGAAACGTTTTCCTTAAATTTCTCGAACTACCACTTTCCTTTCCTTCTTTAGTACTCTGCAGAATCCATTAATCGTAGCAAGCATTCTTCAAAATAAGAGTTTTTCTAGCAGGTTAAAGGCACAATAGTCTGTAGGTGAAACGTAACTAAATGTCATACAGATATATTGGAAAGGAATGCATGCAAAATTTTTATCAGTCTTTATTTTTTCAGGATATCAATGACAAAATTCGAAATATGACTAATGGTTTTGTCTTTTTAAGGTTTTTGCTTTCAAAAAAATGTGTTTCCATTGGAAAATATAGTTTTTCAAACAATTATGGGACGCAAAACATTTTCTTCGAAAATGTTGACTTTACTTATTATTTAAAGCAATGACAGAGAAAATTGGAGAATAGAAAGAAATAAAATTAAAACGATCGTAATATGCTTTTATATTAGAGAAAGAGCTCGTGAACGCAAGACCAACGTCATAGTAGAAAAGTCTAAATTGTTTCTGCGTAAGCACATCATAGCAGAAAAGAAAGTTTCGCTATTATTTAAGCTGAGTCGTGCAGGCTTTGCAAAGGCGAGTCAAAAACTAAGCATCATTGAGACATTCCATGCCAAATGACTTTGTCGTCTCCACCCGACCATCTTCGATTTGAAAGACATTTTCTAGAGGTGCACACATGTCTTTGAAAACTAACGTATACACATTTTCAGCTTCTAAGACCCAAATCCTGAGCAATCAGGATTTATAAAAAATTGGGGGCTTCAAAATGGCGGATCAGTTTTGTTAAATAAATGGCCATGTTCATGCTGATCCCCAATTGGAGACCGTTTTGGAGCTCACTTTTTACTTCCTTTTACAAAAAGGAAGTATTGTATTCGCGAAAAAATTTTCACTCAAAAATCGGCCTTAATTTTCATTTTGCTCACCCCCAAATGAATGTTGAGTTTTTTTTCGGCCTGACCACACGTACATATGTACCTAAGAAAGTATAGACGTCCGAAATATCCATTTTTGACGTTTCCCGAGTTAATTACAACGAATTTTCTCGTGACGTCTGTATGTACGCATGTATGTGCGTATGTGTGTATGTATGTCGCATAACTCAAGAACGGTATGTCCGAGAAAGCTGAAATTTGGTACGTATACTCCTAGTGGGGTCTAGTTGTGCACCTCCCTTTTTGGTTGCATTAAGATGCTCTAAAGGGAGTCTTTTGTCCCTTTTTGGGTGGAAATCATTGTTAATTTCGATGCAAATTCAAGTGGTGTTATAATTTGGCAATATATCGCCAATCTTTTGGTCGCCAAATTTGTCGCCAATTTGGCGATTTTTTTTTCTTTTTTTTAAATCTGGTTTTAATGTGGTCATTGTTGGTGATATTTAGAGTGTTAACTCTTGAATCACATTAAAATTGCAATAATGAGGAAATAACATTAAATTGGTGTAAAAGGAAGTCATGTGATGCACATATCAGCTCGTTTTTTCTTATTGAGATATCGTAGATCCTCATGATTTGTGTCTTGGAAGCTGAAAACGTGCATAGGTTTGTTTCAAAAGCGTGCCAAATATTCAAAAAGTTATGAGTGGTTTTAGGTTATGCTCGCCATGTGCTCATATGCAAAATAAGAACTTTAAATTGCTTTTTTCTCGATGAAAGATTTTTTGTGTTTTCAATTTACTGGAATACCTCAGGATTTTTTCTATTAAAGATACAGCTTTAAAGTACTAAGTTTTGAAGTCTGGATAATATATTTGACAAAACTGTACAGTGGATAAGCCTTTTATAAATTGGTAAAATGTTTAGAGAATTCTATACCTTTAAAAACAAAATGTTAAAAGAAAACTATTTTATATCGGTGAATAAATTTTAAACTGAATTCAACACAAATCGTATACTCCAAATGTGTCAGCTGCACTCATATAGAATGTTCGTTTTAAGAAAAAAAATAATGGTGATTGACGTGTTTCTGAGCATAGTTCCAGAAAAAAACATTTTAATACGATTGTTGAAATAATGGATCAAATGCTCGAATATGCTGTTTGAAGCTAAAAAGAATAGAATTTGGTGCCATTGAAAGTCACGTTTTCTATTGCCAGACGCTGCTTTTGACAGCCTTTTTTGTTAACTTTTTTTAGAAAGTTAAATCAATAGGAATAGGATGAAACATATTACTCTTTAAAGCCCTTATTGTTTTAAAAACTGCAAAATTACAAATTGAATACAAATAAAAAAAATTCTTTTCGAAAATTGTCTGCAACCATTTTTGCTAGCCGAAATCATTGTAACACAATTCTTCAAATTAATAATCATATGGACTATTGGACGTTCTAGCAAAAATTTTTTATTGTCGTTTCAAACAAACATAGCTGTTAAATAACATTAACATTTCCAACAAAAAGCAGGTCTCCATAAACAAATTCAAATACTTTTCCAAAAGTATTCCTCGCATATCAATTCTTTGAAATATATATAAGTGAATTGCATTAATTTTCTAAATTTCTTTCTAATTTCTTAAATTTGTTTAATGGAACATGAAACATTGACAAAATGATTAGTTCAATCTTTCAAGCGTTTATTGAAAGACACAAAAAAGATATACTCATCAATAGTAATTATACTGATGTAAAAATGTGTATAGTTAGTATGAATTTTATTAAATGTATTTGCCTGTCTGAAAAAAGAGTTAAGAAAACATCAGACTTCTTTAACATTATTTGAACACAAGCAAAGGAATTAGAGAAGTGAGGTTAATGCACAAAAGAAAGCACTCGATTGCGAATATATTCCACATTAGATGAATGGATAGCTCTAACTCCCGGAACGGTATAGTAAACTAATGTAAGACACTTAATAGCATGTTATTATCAAATCCAAAAGTGTCGCAATTGCACGTTTCGTATCTCTTTACTGCTTATAAATGAGGAATAATGCTTTCTGCCTCTTCAGATAAATTCTCTAACAATATTACATGGATAACAATCTAAATGAAATTTTCGCTTTATATTTGGATTGGATTTATATGGAAATTTCAAAAGAATCAGGCTGTGTTGTTGAACTAGAACGATATTATTTTTATTTTTGTGTTTTAAAAGCCCCATTTAATTCAAGTGTTTGTTTAAACACAGGTCTGTGTTATAGATTGTACGTTTTACATAGGAAGGATGTGAAAGCTTCAGAAACAATTTTCAATGGTGAGTACAGTGTTGGTAAAGTAAAAACTGAAAATCTAAACTATTAAAGCTGCAACGTAAAAATGCCTTATCTAGTTTGTTGTTTGTAGTTATTCGTGACTAGCACTAAAAGAGCAATGAAAAAATAATACTAAGCACGAAAGATTTAAATTTGCTTTGCATCTTTTTTTTTTTTTTTCAATTTTAAAACGTGTAAACATGTACATTCCAACAAATATTAAACATTGTCTTGTTCTGGCTGCAAAAGAGTCCGTATAAGAAAAACTTTTGGTGATGAAATGTTTTTTATCACGAATGAAAAACCAAAACAGAGTTACAGTATGTGGAAAAAGTTTTAATACGATATCCTAATATTTACTAACTTTTTCGATAATCAAAACTTCTTAGCGAAGTATCATTAATTTTGATCCCTTTTCAAGCTCAGCAATATGCAGCATTAAAGCAATTAAGATATATGCCTAAAAAAAAATATTTTGGAATTCCGCAAAAATACCTTAGCAAAAGTTTTAAAACTATTCTGCTTTTCCAAATTAATCATCTTAATGAAACTAAACAGCAATATTTAAAATTTAGTTGCATATCTTTTTACTTTCAGTACGACGCCACAACGTCTGGGCATGGATTTAGCAATCTTTTAAAGCGTTCTCAAAGGGGTTTCGTTAAATTGCGCAACTGACTCAGCCTTAACTTTATTAGCTCTGAACCAATTTGAAACCAGCTCTGAGGCCGGCTTGTGATCAATATCTGGCATTAATATCCCTCCAAGAGTCATTTCTTACAAGCATAAGAAAAGAAGTGACCTTCTAAAAATGCAATTACAGACATTTCAATCCATATTAATATTGATGTGTACTGAAAGGACGAAACTATCAGCATAAAAAAATTCACTACTGATCCTTTTTCGTTAATGACTGTTCGACGTCAGTATGGGGACACTCTTTAAATTTTTTGGGTGTCCACATTTCATGCTCTCTTTGGAATTTCAATCGGAACACACGATTTCTTCTCTGATGTGAGGTTACTTTGCAAAGACCCATACACACAATACAGCAGTAGACAACGAGTGTTTGATACACTTGAAGAAACGCGTTTTTGACTCCCCACAAACAACAGGAAAATGTTGGAATTTGACGTTATTAGGGTGCTTTATTTTCAGCGTAAACGAAATACGCAACTTTTTTTTTTCTTTGAATGATAAAATAAAATAGATGGCAAAAAATGCAAGAAAATTAAAATGTAAAAATTTACAGGTACTGAGTTTCAAGAAAATTTACAGAAGGTAAAGACATTACCAAAGCAACATAGTATTCTTATTCACTCTTAGTCCGTCTTTCTTGAGTAATTGAACCTTTTCTTAATTTAGTTTAGCGATCTACACCTTAAGCCGAACGCGTGTATCTGTTAGGGGGCTTCTGATCTTGGAAGATCACTCACAACTTGATTACTCTTTCGCTTCACTAATACTCGCCGGTATTTGATTTTAGAACTCGAAACAATTCGTCTTTGAATAGAAACAACTAACTTTTAGTTTGAACGTGAAGAACGGTAGGGTAGACTGGAGCATGTTTACGCAATGCCCTTTTTACAAAACGAACTTTAGAGCCAAGAGTCATAACAGATTGATACTACTCCCTAGCAAATAGTCTCACAAGTTTTTGAGCATTAGTCGAGCTTCTCTCCAGCATGCAGAAAGAGTAATCTGTTCTACCAAGTTGAGTAAAATTGTTGTTGAACGTTTTGAAGTTTATTGTGAATAAATAATACTTAGTTATGAGAAAACAAATAAATAAACACAAGTAGAATTTTATCATTTCTTGATAATTGTATTTGCATGAACTGAAATGTTACTAAAGTTTTTTGCACGTTAAAAATAAATCCAAACTTGGCCATGGGGCAAGGTTACGCGTTGAACGTCGGAACACTTTTACGATCATTCTTACTGTGTCTTACTTAACCGTGTCTATTACACTTTTTTCGTTCCAAACTACCTCAAACATTTTTAAAACCTGTGAAGTTGACCACCCTTGTAAGTTGACCACCTGTTTAAGTTGACCGCTTTTTTCAGGCACGGAATTAGCCCTTATCATATCAATCAACCTTTGTAAGTTGACCACCTGTTTAAGTTAACCACTAAAGTAGTGCATCGCAAGTGTTCAACTAACACAGGCTTCACTGTATTTAGTTTTAAAAATTACCATTTAATTTTTAATTAATATACACCTTCGTATCCCATAGCTTATAATCACATAGTGCTGTCTTCATGCCCCTTCAGCTTCAGCTTTATACTACACTTTCAGTCTGTAATAAATGTGATTAATTTTAGCGATGGTAAGATATTATGTTCAAAACACAAACAGAACCACGTTATGTGTCAAAATAAATATGCGTAAACATGCCCCGTGTCCGAGGCAAGTTTACGCAACCGACTTGGACTCAAAAATAATTTTTTTAACCGTTAAAACACAAGCTGAGCAACAACTGAATATACCAATTTTGACTTCATTAAATGCTTCATAAAACCGCAATGTCTAAAATTTCCTGAGTTAAAACATAAAAAATTAGAAAATTCATTGAATTCTTGAAAAAAATTCCACTTAAACGTGCCCCGGCCTATCCTATTTATGTGTGTGTGAACGTATATTTTCTTCTGAAAATTCCTCTTTTTTCTTCCTTTTACAAAAAAGGAAGTATTGTATTTGCGAAAAAGTTTTCACTCAAAAATCGGCCTTAATTTCCATTTTGCTCACCCTCGAATGAATGTTGAGTTTATTTTTCAACCCGACCACACGTGGATACATGCCTATCTTTGCCCGAAATATCCATTTTGACGATCCCCGAGTTAGTTACAACGAGTTTTCTTGTGACGTCTGTATGTACGTGCGTATGTGCGTATGTGTGTATGTATGTCGCATAACTCAAGAACGGAATGTAATAGAAAGTTGAAATTTGGTACTTAGACTCCTACTGGGGTCTAGTTGTGCACCTCTTCTTTTGGTTACATTCTAATGCTCTAAAGGGGGGTATTTTGACCCTTTTTGTCCTATGGGAAATCATCGATAATTCCGATGTACACTCAAGTGGTGTAAAAATTTGGCAGACACTTTGCGATATATTGCCAGTCTTTTGGTCGCCAAGTTTTTCGCCAACCTGGCGATTTTTTTTTTCTTTTTTAAATCTGGTTTTAATTTGGCCACTGCTGGTGATATTTAGAGAGTAAACTATTGAATCACATTAAAACTGCCAATAATGAGAAAATGGAAAATATAAAAGGAAGTCATGTGATGCACATATCAGCTCGTTTACAATCAAGCTAGTGGAGCACTCGTGTCTGTGAAAATATCACGCATACTTAGGTCAATTATAAAAAAAAAATTTTTAAAAATTAATTTTAACCGCTTACCTCCTAATTCCAGCTTTCAATGTCTCAAGTTCTCGTTTGTTAATTTTTAATTAATTTTAGAAAAATATTTTTTAGAAAAATATGCTCTGAAAACTTTTACCAGCTGTGGGCAATGCAGTTACAAGTAATACAAACCAACGGTTGGTTGGTTATGTTATGTTATGGGTTATGGCGCAAGGGCTTTAGTAGGATAAATGGCCCCTGGTATGGAAAAAACCATGAACAATATATAAGAACATTCTATTGCACTCACCGCATCATTATTGATTAACTTAAATTTTCGGATTTATAAATCTACTAGTGATACCCGCACGGCTTTGCCCGTAATAGAAAAAGCAAAAGGTCTTTTGGTTTGCCTGTATATTTACAAATAATGTATGGTGAATTTTCTCGCCAGTTGGCTTGTACCCATGTTACGGTTCCACGTCATGATAATTTCGTAATTTACTCGACCATCTTATATTTTTTTTCGTAAAGTTGGAATAGAAAAAGAACCACATCGAATTTTCGAAAAATCGCTTCGAGGTGCACACCTCCATGCTACATACTAACTTTGTGCCAAATTTCATGAAAATCGGCCGAACGGTTTAGGCGCTATGCGCGTCACAGACAAAAATTATGTTTGAGTGTATAACTGATGACAAAGCTCTTATTTATGGTAAGACAGAATCCCTTTTGCACTTTTCTTTTACAAAAGTAGCATAACAGGAGAAAAACTATATATCTGAAAATGAATCTTGATCTCAGATTGTAATGAATTGCATTTTGCGATATTAACAGAAAAGTTATCTTTTCCTTAAGATGGTCATTAAAAACATACAGCTTCAGCACTATTCTTGCACATAAATCTGCCAACCTATTACACTATAAAAAATTTCCGAAATGTCCCAGGTCATTTCCGGCCAATGTTCAGGCATTTGACTGTTTTCCACCAGTTTCCTGGTAAAAACAAGTATTTTACGAAAACGTTTCCTGAATGACTACAAAGTTCATGGATGCAGACTTTCCCCTTCATCTCAGTTGCGGCTGTTTCAGTTTGACAGAGTCTCAAGAAGATGCAGATTTGCAAGAAATAAGAGCAAATAAACTCTTCGACATTTGCTTTTGCGTATAATTCTGCCATAGCTTTGGTTATATTTGCTTTAGGAGCTTTGTTGGTAAATCCGGAAGGTGTCAAGCCATCACTACAGATTTTGTCTAAAGATTCCTGAATTAGTCTGGAATTATGATTGGTTTTATCGAGAAGGTTTCTACATTTTTCCAGAAAGTGTCCAATAAAACTTCCGGAAGGTAAGGTTACTGACTTTCCTGATTTTTTCCGGATATGTTACTGGCAGAAGTTAGACACTTCAGTTGCCCATTTTTTTTCTGCGAAGGTTTTAGAATTTTTTTATAGCGTAAATAAAAAATTTACATAATTTTGCTCGATACTTTAATGAGATATAAAATAACTCAATGCTGCTTTACGAGTAGGAAAATACTGTCATTATATTTGACATTTTTTACAATAAACATATAGTAGGATATTTTACAGGTCAACACTTACAATGGGCTACAAAAAATGTTAAAAAAAATAGCATATCAACGAAGATTTAAAAAAAAAATAGAACTCAATACATGTTTCATTCGCTGTATGATTTATTACTTAGTCTAGCTAAAAATGTCATGCAGAGCAGGGAATTATACTCGTATGATTTACAAAAGAACTACAGCTGCAGGGTTTCTGCAGCACTAAACTCCTAAAGCACGAAATATGCCGTGCAAGACAATATTTGAAAAGGCATAATTTCCTTCTTGGTAAGGATTACTACTTTTAACGATTGAAAAGTATTAAATTAAGATTAAAAAATCAATTCAGTTGACTTTTTTTATAGTTTTACATTGCAAAACAAAAACTTTAACTTCACTCTGATACCTCATGGGCGAGCACTGCACATTGTGAAGCCTCTTTCTTGCGAAAACATTCCGTTATTTAATACATGCTGACGTTTGCCTCCTATGTTAAGGAATTGCTTGAGGCATGCATATAAGATGTTAAAAACTACGTACAGGCCTCACACGTATAACACGGTTGATTCGTACCGTGTATTATCAAAACCGTGTTGTGCGAGACTTTTTTTTTTAATAGCGATTAAACTTATTTTTTTACACTAATTAATCATGAACATAATAAAAATTATGTCAATCTGCATCGTATTGTATCGAAACCGTTTTTCGTGTTATATCGATACCGTGTTATACGAGACTTAGAAATAATGTGAATAAAGGGATGTGTACCGTGTTTTATCGAAACCAAGTTTCATAAAAACAAAGTACAAATTTAGAGTTATTATCCAGTATGTGGACTGGCTCAAAAATACCCTGAATGACTGTAACTATTTTGTATTTTAACATGGAGGTCTAAGGAGTTGGTTTGATATTGAAGAGATATCGCCAAGATGGCATAATTTTTCTCACTTATTTTTGTTGCCAAGTTTTGCAGCAAATCGCCATATGTCACCAGGCTTGGTGACATTTGAAGAGTTTTGAAACTGATAGAAATGTTAATATCAGTCATAATCAGTCATAAATCAGTGTTAATATCAGTTAACATCAGTAGTTTGATATTTAATAGAATGGGGCATAACCAGTTTTAAATCCCCAAAGTTTTCTAGGAAAAGAAATAAAGACAGTATCTCACTCGTGTCTAAGTTTCTTAAATTATGTATAAAGAAAATGTTTTCGCCAAAAAGAATTCTGAAAAAAAAATACTTGCTGTAAAAACAATACATGAAGTGAAAATAATATTTAACTTGCATCTTCTTTATAAGCTAAAATTAAGTGACTTTTGCAAAATCAGCTGGCTGATTATGAGGAACTGCTTTTGAGACATGTGAGAAGATTTCTACGCAGTCAATCTGTTCAAAACTCCCATAAACAAAATTGCACAGAACAGTTTGAAGACGTCTTACGATTTTAAAATGAGTCATTAGCAAACGAAAAGACCTTTCTTCCCTAAAAAATATTCCAAGTAATAAAAATTTGAATTTAAAATTTCATTTATTGCTGTTAAAATCTAAAATGAAGATTTTGCGCCCATTCCAATATTCGTTTCGAAGCTATAGTCATTTATTTCACGCATAACCACTATACTTCATACACCTCTTTACCCGACTAGACCCTATTAATTTTAACTGCAGTGAACACACTCTCTTGTTGCATCGCCTACGTCACATGTATTTTGCTACATGAATTATTTACTGTAACTGTCAGAGATAATTTCAAGTATTAACTATAATTGCCAGTGATGATGTCAAACACTTTGTATGATTGTTAGTGATGACATAAAGTTGTTGACTATAATTATTGGTGATGATATCAAGTATTTGTCTAAGTTATCTGACATGATACGAAGTATTTGTTATAAATGTTCGTTGATAATATACAATGCTCATTCTAACTGTCAGTGATGTATCTAACTCAAAATGAATGGTAACAAGTAAAGCCAGACCTATTAAATACAATTGCTAACACATTTGTATTTGATTTTGTATAATTGTTTCCTATCCTCATTTTTTTTTAAATCTAGGCAAAGATTTTAACCTAGGTTTTTATTATTATTTTTTTTTAATCTATTTTTTTTTTTTTTTGCAGATAACTAATAAGTCAAAACAATGGTCAGAATTTATGCGCAGTTGCTCAATAAACTTAATTCGCTTTCCAGTACGTTTTCAAGAACCATTATAAGCATTTGATATATTTTCCATTCCCGAATTTTGGGAAAATCATTGAGCTAAACTCAAGGAGGTGAATAAAGCTTTTGTCGACTCCGATGCTATTCAAATTGCATATCACCCACTTTATACTAATTTACTTATTGTACTGCCGCGTGACGTAGCTTTTAGGTGACACATGATGCTGAAAGCACGGAATTTCTCGTGCTAAAAGATATTTGCATCAACGTAATTTCCGATCTCAGGAATTTTACGCAAATGATTAGCTTCAACTTAGCACGCTTATACTAATAAATCGGAAAAAAAGTAAATTTCTGAATTATTTCCCTGAATGAAGAGAAAACGACTTTGATATAATGTATAATATGTAAAAAGTAGCATTCGTAAATGATATTATATATTTACATGAGTGCTAATGTTTAATGTATTGTCAATTTTTCTTTATGTGTTGTAAATCACAAAAAAGTCAAAGGTGTGTAATTAGACTTTTTTCAGCTTTAGGTAAACCTCGTGCAACCTTAGGAAGGCTTTTGCTGTATTTTTCAAAAGTCATGCTGTATAGCAGCACCTATCCAGATTAAGGCTTTTGGTCGTAGTTTAGGCAACACGTGCGCCATCTTGGGACTAAACTCTGATTTCTTTCTCTGTCTGCTATAATGAAGTAGAGTGTTAAGTAGCATGTTTCGCTATCCAATCGTGGTGCTTCTTGAATGTGGATTGACATAGAGTTTATTAGAAAACAAAATCAAGACGAAAAACACTACTTCGCTATAGCAGACATAAGAAGAAAGCATCGTTTAGCCCCAAGATGGAGGACGTGTCGCTACTTATTTCCACGATTAATTGCTTTAACCGGACGACTAATACCATCTATGAGAGTAAAACATCTCAGAGTTTCTTTGCCCCGTTATTAGTTATCTCCAAATTTTTATTTTTGTATATTTACACCTATTTGCTACTAGGTGCCTTAAATGAGTTTTGAGTGTTGTTTTAATTAAATATTATTCATTGCGCCACCCAGTCAAAAATATAAAGCAAGTGACAGCGTCATCCATTTATTTTGAACCTTATAAGAGATCAAAAAGGCAAAAATTCAAGCATGTGCGTGGTATTTTCGGATATCTTAAAAATATTTCCTTTTCTGGTACTACTTGAGTTTTAGAGGCTATAAAGAAATTTTGCGAGGCTATTCCAAAAGTTAGCTCTTTTAAGTTTCGTTTTCCTCAGCGTTTGATTTCGCAGATATTAGAAGTGCTGCTTTGCGTCTGCATCACATATAAAGGGGGCCAGAAAGAAGTGTCGTTTTCTTTAACATCAAAGAATTTTTTTACTAAGTTTTTATTTTTGATAAATCATGTAAATTCCCTTGTTATTACCTTGTACCTTTTGCCATGTCGTGTACACAGTTTTGGTTCTGGAGAGAAAAAAATCAATTCTTTTTGGAACAAAATATCTGAAGATTTTTTTTTCTTTTTTGGATCTTAGTCAAGTTTGTATATTTTTTGTCTCACAGCGTTTGTAGCAAAGACAAATCAGGTGGTGTAATGTCGGTTGAGTACAGTGGATGAGAAAACCCACCAACATTGATTCATTTTTTACAGGGTTTGCTTTCAGCAGGGTGGACTTGCACAATCCTGTTTCAGAATCAATCATTTTCTGCTGACAATCGCTTGAATTCACATAATCGACACCTGACATTAAACCATCTGATTTCAATTTATTTCTATGGCTACTACACTTTTTAAGTGACAATAACCTGAAAATTTGGCTACTATTCATAATGGTAACTCCAAATATTTTGCTTCAATACCAGTTCATCCGGGATTTCAAACTTGCACATTAAATAGCAGAACGATGCTGAAAACGAGGTTAATTACGTCATTTAATGTAAATAAAATCTTGGAAAAAAGATTTGTTGGAAAAATACGAAGTTCCTTTCCGGTCTTCCTAATAAACTAAGGCTAAATACGGAATACACACAATATTACTAAAAAGAGTACGGATTTTTGGAAGCCATAAGCTATGATATGAACTGCATATATATTGCCTCAAACACACATAAAATTAGGTATTACCACAATATTTATTAAATGACAGTTAATATTATTAAAGTTTCAATTATGTAAATTTTATTTAAGATTTGTTTCTCCTTTCTTGCGTAAATATTGTGTACTTTCCATCCTTGGACGGGCAATATTTATTCAAATGTTTATTATTTTTTTTCTTTTGTGAGTCTGGAGATTCACGTGCTATCACATTGTTCATAATAATTACTAGGTTACCAATCCTCACATTCGTCAATTCTCTCGAAGGAAAACACACTTGTTTTCTAAGACATACTTTTAAATTTTTAAAAAATTAAAAACTATAAATTTCCCATCAAGTGCCAACTCTCCAATTTTGGGAACCTTTGATTTTTTTAATCATCAGATATTTTTAATCATCATACCTAACTTTATTGGCAATTTTTTCCAAAAGGTTTGGAATGTAATTTTTTTTAAACTTCAATTTCACAAAAAATTTTCGTTTTTAAATTACACGGAAAAAAAATCCCTAAAAATTATTAATACGAATGCAAAAAATTAGAAACATAGAATATGAAGCCCAATAGAGCTTTTTCCGATCACAATAAACAGGGGTCAAGAAAAATAATTTGAAGTAGTTTTATAGGATTTTATTTACGGAAGCCGCAAAATGGGGGACTTGGCGTGTTCTGATTAGCAGAGCAAGTCATGGCTAGTAGAAATGTTCTTAACCCATTTTGCATGAATGAACTCTCTCCTCTTTATTTTTTCCTGTTAAAGCCACAACCTCCTTCGTATTTTATCATTGTAAACACTCTTTTGTTTTTCAAGGTCAAGGGCGAGTGTTTTTTCAAAACAAGTGACATTCCATTCGTTTAGAAGAAAGTTCTGGAAAAACAGGGTTGCCAATCCTCCCTAAGGAGGATGACGCATCTCTGAATTTCTACCGAGCACCGAAGAGATTTACCCTAAAATGAGATCAAAGTCGCTTTAAAATTACCTCCCCACCTCTAAAATGTCAGAAGCTCAGTCAACGCCATTCGCCCCTCCCCCGTGAGGGCACATCTAAAATAAATACAATAAAGTCTAGGTCAGTGGCTTTCAATAAGGGAGGTTGGATTTCATTTGATAAATTTCAATAGAAAATGTTGCTGTTTTTTGCATTTTTGACTTTGCCACAAGCATCAAACAATACGGAAATGATATATTTTAGCGTGTTACAAAAAGATGACTGCGGTATCACTTGAAGTGAACCGACAGATTCTGTTCGGATAGTTGAGAAGAAAAAAAAATCGAAATTGCTTAGATCACAGATAATGCGATAATTGTCTCAATTTGATTGTTTACAACTTATTGTAAATCGGTAAAGCCAGAACCATTGCTAATTCCTCGACTTGAGGCATGTAGACCTATAATCTCTGAAACCATTATGATGATGTAAATAATTTCATCAAACATGTTGTGAAGCAACCGAAACGTAGACTGTGAAAAACCCCTTGCATATGATGGAAAAAATACATCGTCAGGCAGCCCAAACATACCTTAGCTCCTTTTTATTCGAGTCTAGTGCTTCGGGTCATTGTCATTTACCTTTACTCGATCCTCGACATGGTAACTTGAAGAGATTTACCACTTCTCTTTTTATAAATGAAAAACCTAAGGCTGTACTCTAAAAGATATTTAATTGTGTGAGAATTGTTCTGTTTCGTACACAAATGTATAAGAAAAAGGAATGAAAACCAGGCCCGGATCAGTGAACCCTCAGAGCAGGCATGGATGGGGGGGGGGGGAGGGCACGTTCGTAACGGGCCCAACGGCTCAAGAATTTGAAAAAATGAAAATGACTAGGACTAAGACTTATTAGCGTTGCAAATATACACTGTTGCCACAGAAATCCTCCACATATTTTGTTGCAGACGGGCCCAAAATTTATAGATCCAAGCCTCATGAAAACTTACAAGTTATATATTTTAAAGCTTGAATATGTTAAATATGTACTTAAAGTACCAACAACTAGCTTTATTAATTACATAAAGATGATTTTAGGGTTTCTAACTGAATTTAGTCAGACATTATTCACGTTTCTAAATAGTGTCAGGAATATGTATGTTATCCCCATTAAACGCCAAGTCTTCTATTTTGGGACCATACCATATATCCTAACCTAATAAATATTTTTTCAAACTTTCAGCTACATATGATTAGAGACGTGTATTGAACCTCAAAACATATGAAAATTTAAGTATTTTCAATGTGGTTCATGTAGTGTCGTTTAATGGGTTAAATGAAACAATTGTTCAAAAAATAATTGAATTTGTCGTTTCTGCTGTCCGTGTTAATTTGTGTACCAAATATATTAGACCAAAAGTACAATATCACTGAGGGATACCTTCAACGAAAAGACTGAAAGTGGAACAAGACAAAAACAAAAAATAACGTGGTTTACATTCATTTCAGCAACAAAACAAAATTTGTTTACAAGTAAAACATGATACAAAAAACTGACAATCAATCAATGAATAAAAATAATATCACAATATAGTTCAAAGAGTTTTATAACGCAGGAAAAATCAAAATTCTGCTAACGAAACGACCAGAAATATGGAAAGAGTTACAAATGCGATAGTCTTATTCTGGCATACAATAACTCTGAAGAGCAAGAGCTCTTTTGTTAAGTACGTTAAAGAAAAATAATAAAGTTCACAAGTTGAAAGTTGGTATGTTTCAAGTACTTCTCGCAATGCGAAAACTTAGAATTACGACTGCTTGGATTTCGAAAAGGAGTTTCTTTATAAATGATGAGAGTGGAGAGAGAGTATTTTTCTCCTCATATATTGATTGAAGAGCATTCCTCTCGTATCTTTTATCTCAAAATAAAAGACAGAACATCCTAAAAATTCTATTACTTTATTTTTTAACGCATTAATCTTCGAGACAAATTACAAAATTGTTTCAGAATTTGGTGTTCTTTCAGGAACTATTTTTTATTCATATTTCCAGATATCAATTTATTTAAACGTTTTTTTTTTCTTTCTCCTTCAGATTGCGAAGAATGATATGCCAAACAAAATGAAATGGATGATGAAGGAATTAATAAAAACGTTGTCAAAATACTTTACAGATTATATGTTTAAGGGAGCAAATGTTAAAATTTTTTGGCGTCAAGTTAATAATAACTTTTCGTCGTGACTTGTTGGGTAAAAGTACACAGTGTTTTGGCTTCTTTATTGTTAATTAAATTAAAAGTTCAAGAGTTGAGGTAATTAATCATCGCTTGGATTTTATTATTGAAATATGAAAGGTTTACGTCATAGATATTTTTTTTACTCAGAGCAGCATTGCTTCTTTACTTGTTCAGAAATATCTTGCATTAAACTTACGTACTTATGTTGAGTGTTATATCATATTGAGTGATTTTAATTTTTGCGTATATATCTGAAATTTTAAAAAGATAGTCATCGTTTAAGAATTATTCAAACGGGTAATTTTTTCCATGTACATTGTAGCGTGTAAAGTGATATAAGATTTATAGTCTTATTTTATCGGCAGTTATTATAATCATATCACTCACATTTTGTAAAGCTCATTGGAATCAACTAGTTGACATTTTGATAAGTTATGAGGTTTGACATACAATCAATTTAGTAACAGTATGACTGTTTCCCTGAAGAATTTGTTGGTGTTGCTGACATCTACCATGCATAATGGGTTAAATTTCTTTTTATTAACGATTCATATCTAAATGGGCATACATTCTATTTTAAAAAAAAATAAGCATAGTATAATATCCATAATTAGAGATAAACAGTCATCTCCCCAGTTACCGTCCATAGGAATAGCATTGTGCCCAACACGCGGTCAAAAAAAAAAAAAAAAAAAAATACTGAAAAATATTCTGCATCTTCAACAGCGGTGGTCACAAACCCAATACTGATAAATGTCAGCAATTATACATTTGTAGTTCGAGTTAGAAACACGATCGTTTATGCTGTTTTTTTTTTTTTCAACTGAATAGCAGTTTTACTTTGCTATTTTGCGTGGCATTTTCTCTTCACCAGTTAAACAACCTATGAAAAGTTTATTGGGTTTCAAAAAAACTGTTTTATTTTTTAACCACGTGATTGTTGCTTATTTCTATAGATACAATATAAGGAAGACGATTTTCAGACATTATTAAAAAAGATTTTAGTTTCTAGCTGAAAACAAAAATCAGAAAGTTATGCAACTCGACAGCAGTCCTAGATGAAAAATAAAAGTTACAGATTTATCTTATAGTTTGTATCTTTTCTGGATTTAACAATGCATCGGAGAAGATCATCCTTGTTGTACTTTCAAGTATCGTGTGTTTAATTGAAGTGTTTACTACTAACCTAGAACTTAAGCTAAACACAAAGCCAGATAACACATGATAAGTTTCTTTCGTAATGTTTCGTTTTTTATTAATTGTGGTCGCGTTTAGAGTTGTTTCTGATAATAATGCGACTACTAAAATATAAAACAAAGTTATTTCTAAATTAGTGTAAGAAGTTTTAAATGTTACAGACATGACACATTTTAAAATATTTTATTTTACACAATTTAATATATTTTTGGATCTTATAAGACTTTTGACTTTGATTCAGAACAAGAGAAACTAAAGTGTTAAAATATCTTTTAAGTATTTTTTGTTAAAATAGAAAACAGGATTATTTGTGTAACAGTTATGACACGCCATTAAAGAGTAACTTCTTTTATTTTTTAACAAAGTTTTGTAAATATTTATGAAAGTACTTAATTTTTTTTCTTTTTTTATAAAAAATAAGTCATTCTTTCCAGAAGTAACAATTAAAATAAATTTATTACTTAAACAGTTGTGATCGTGCTTGAAGTACCAAAGCTGAAAATGTAAATCTTCAGATGAATAAGCATTTAATGACTAGAGTATAATTATTAGGTTAGCTTTAGTTTTTTATTTTTAAAATATACTTTTATCAATCATTTAATTAAAAAAATATTGCATTTGCTTGAGATTTAAGAAATGGTCACCAAATCCGTTATAAGGGGGAATTAATCATTATTTGCCTTGTGGATTAACCTTCAAAATTTACCTTAGTTTAAAAACGTCATTATGAACATACTTGTTTTTAACCTCGTATATTATCAAAAACATTAAAGGTTATATAAATTAAATGTTTTAAGCTCAACATATAGATCTCGCTTTGAGTTCCAATGTTAGGGGGCTCATTCAACTCGATTTTGTTCAATTAAATCTAATTCTGCCTAACCGTAGCGAGAAACTCCCTCCTGGATGGTGAAAAGGAAATTACTGGCTGCGCCCAGTTGGTATGTACAATTGGTCATATTCGATTAGATCGAATTCTGCTAGAGTTAAAAAAAACCCTTAATATTTGTGAAATTGGAACTGTGATAATTCTAGATTGGGTTCTTTTTTGAAAATGTCAAATTTATTTGCCAGACAGATTTATGTTTCTAGATATTTTTTAATACAACTATTTTCAAAAACTGATCTGTCTATTTTGAATAAAATGTCCGCACTTTCAAGATACAACTCCATCAAGGTTGTAATAGAACGCAATCACTTTATTATTTTAGAAAACATTAATTCATGTTAACTTTGAGAGATGTTGTCTACTGAAAACGAAACTACCAAATATCAAAGCTGAATGCGGGAACTGAAACTTTTACCTGGAGTGGTTCGTATTTAGTAAATTATCAGTAATGTTTGCTCAAACTGAGCTAAGAAAAAGCGAAAATGATGTAACATTAAAAAATTTATATCAAAAGATTTATATTGTTTTAATATATTTAACATAGTGAAGCTTTATTGTAGCAATCTCAAATCGATTAAAAAATTTAATTACGAATTTCAAACACTGGTCTAGCTAATCACTGAATTTCATAAAACAAAGCGCATAACGATTATTACATAGCTACTATTAATAATAAATATAGGTACTGAAAATAAGTACGATTATCTACTTTATTTGAGATTTAAAATAAATTATGCAAAGTTAAAAAGCTGAATGCACGATGATTTGTAATGTTTTAAAATACAGGTTGCGGCAAAAAAATTCGGACAAAGTTTGCATTATCGAATGGAAGCAAAACTAATTTCTTTTTAATGAGTGTCTTTATTTATATTTGTCTCTCACTTTGTTAGAGAATAATTTACAATATGTCTCCTTATTTATGCATTATTTTTCGGTTTTCTTATAATTTTAAGTGAAAGACATGCTATTTTCGAGTTATTTAACCAAGGAGAACGACATTTCGTTTGCTTGTTGTGCCTCGGCAAACAGTATTTGATGCAGTATGCCATTTCAAGTGACTTGGGAATGATAGTCGACGTCAGGTAGTAAAATTTCAAGCTTTATTTATTTGTATTTATAAAACAAAATATACTCACCAAACTACACCAAATGCCCCGTTCCGTCACATGGAACGGGCCAAATAATAGTTTTCTTGATTAGTTGGTTTAACATCACTTTGTCTATTTTTGTGTACAATGAAGAACGTTATTTTTTTGCTTTACAATATGTATGTTAATTTTAGCATTTTGATAAAAACGTCAAAAAATAACTGTTGCACTTTTTTTAAAATAAATATTAGATATTTTTAATAAATTTAAATATGTTCAACACCCATTGTTTATCTGACATCCGCAAGCACCTCTCAGTTTGAAAGTGAATAGTAAGAATGAAAAAAAAAGTTTCCATAAAATAAATACAAAAGCATGAATTTTGGAAATAAAAACGAGAAGTAACAAAACCAACAGCTGAATTTCATTTGAAGTAAACTCGACTCAAATGGTCTGTTGCTGGAATGATGTGATATGGAACAATAAAGATAAGAATGATGTCTTTATGCTAGAAAAATAGGTACTAGAAAGGATTCTTATTCCTCAAACAAAAGTTGACCAGATGTTTTTGTTGGGCTGTAACACTGGATTTTAGTCTTTTCTCCCTTCTTGCAGCTTTT
Source organism: Uloborus diversus (assembly GCF_026930045.1). Classification (NCBI taxonomy): domain Eukaryota; kingdom Metazoa; phylum Arthropoda; class Arachnida; order Araneae; family Uloboridae; genus Uloborus; species Uloborus diversus. The sequence continues at coordinate 48,444,733 of NC_072740.1, read as the reverse complement.
TGTTTGAGAAAAATTGTTTGTGTGCGTATGAAGATGCATGGGATAATTTATTGTAAAATAATTAATGCTTCAAAATTTGAAATAAGGCTATTTAAAGGAATTATCATTTTATTTTTTTCCTAATTCATAACTTTCAACTTTTAACTTTAGTACCAAATGAACACGTGTGTTGTAAATGTTATTATTACTAATTTTAGCCAATGCGCTCAATTTTATTATCTTTGAAGGTTTATTTTGTAAATATAACCTGAGTTATAATAAGTATACCGCAAACTTACTACCGTAAGTATACCGCAGTTTAAGTAAATTTTTTTTAAATTCCTTTTGGATATTTTTTATATTAGGTTTTAAACAAATTCATTTTGAAAATGCTTCTTAGATGACATCTTTAAAAACATGACATCAATTGAAACCTGCTTTTTTGTTTTTACTTTCAAAAATGTTTTGATTTCAACTTCAGAAGTAAGTTTTGGCAAACTACTTAATTTTAGTCATGATCTGCTGGTGAACGAAATTTGTTCCTTTACCGTTGTTCAGATTGCATTAATAAATTTTAACAAACACCAAATCATTTAGTTGGAATTTTACGCTTGAAAGATCTGCAGTAAACTCCCGACTATCCGCAGAGTAGGGTGGCACGGTAACCGCGGAAAATCCGAAAAATAGTTAAAAAAACGATACTTAGTGTATAATACGTTATAGGTAGAAAATATTTTTACTCACAAATACATTTAAATTATAATTAAAAACATTGCTACACTGCATCTACTAACATAGAATCTAAAAAAATATATGTAAAATCAAAAAGCGGACAATAACACAATCGTAAGTTTAAAAAAATGTGAACTGACCTTCGGATAATCCGACCGCTGATAATCGGGACTTCACTGTATATCTATCTTCGTAAAAGCAATATATTTCAGCTGCATTTTTCAAATTCAATCAAGTCATTTGACTGATTTTAAGATCAAAAACAAAACTGACGAAATAATTCGCAGAAAGACTTACTATAAAAACACAAATATGCTTTCCTCAAGGCAGCAATGCCACGCATGAAAGCTTCATATCAAGAACAACTAACAACATTCAGAAACAATCTTTCTCTCTGATGAATGATTCTGCTTTGGGGTAATGCCATTTTGCTAGGTAACGTAGATTTGTGTTATGGGCTCTGGTTGATCTGACCGTTTCAGCATAAAATTTATCAGCATTAGGTAACACAAAAGAATAGTATGAGGATAAGGACAAAAAGAAAAGTGTCTTGATTGATCAAAGATCTTCAGAGTCTTATGTTTCTTTTTTTTCCTTAAGGGCCAGGAATATTCTTTTCCCCATCATGTTTGTTACCTGAATTTTAAACATAGATGGATAGATAGATGACATGTCCCAATTTAACATGAAATATATCTAGTTTTACAACCGTTAGTCTTAGATACATGCTTTCGACTGCAAAAATGGTCAAAATAAGATGCAGAGTAAAGATATCAAAAGTTTGAAGCCAATAATATTTTAGTGAAAAAACATGCAATTGAACTTCTTATATGGCCCTCGGATCTCTTATTATGTTTAGGAAAATTGCAAGCATAAAAAACAATAATAGCAAAGAAAAAAAAAGAAAAGAAAAGAAAAAAAAAAGAAAAATTAATTTGAATTTTGACATTTTGAATTCAAATTATGTTTTTCGCAATCACGAGTGTGTGTATGTAGGCGTGTGTGTTTGTGTGTGGGGTTATGTGTATATGTGTGTAGGCATGTGTGTTTGTGTCTGTGTGCTGGCATAAGTGTGTGAGTAGTTGTGTGTATGAATGTGTGTGTGGGGGGGCATGTGTATGTGTGTGTAGGCTTATGTTTGTGTCTGTGTGCAGGCATGAATGTGTGGGTAGTTGTGTGTATGTTTTTGTGTGTGTATGTGTGGGTGTTTGTATGTATGCGTGTGTGTATGTGTTTGTATGTGTGTATGTGTTTGTGTATGCGTGTGTAGGTGTATGTGTGTATGTGTATGTGTGTGTATGTGTATGTGTGTGTGTGCGTGTGTGTAGTGTTGTGTGTGTGCGTGTGTGTAGTTGTGTGTGTGTGCGTGTGTGTAGTTGTGTATATATGCGCGTGTGTGTAGGACATGGATGCAACCTGGAGACGGCTTTCGCTAGAGGAGCAGCATCGTGAGGAGCCCGTCGACGGTGATGGTTCGAAGGGTGGCGGTGGGAAAAATCAAAAGACGCCAAAAACAGTCAAATGAGAACAATAAGCAATTGTGATTGCTCAAAAAATGGAAATCAAAACATGCATATAGATATTCAAGTTGAAAATTCTGAGGGACCGTAATGGAAATGTATCGAGAACTATGATAAAATATATTATGACTAAATATAAGAAGAGCATGGATGACGATAATTACTGAATCACACAAGTAATAGAGGAAATAGGGGCAAAGTGAAATGGTAAAGATAACTGAGCTTTTTCAAATGGAAAAAAATGGAAATTTGTTTTGAAAATTACAGTGCATTAAGATAGAAATGTCGCGAAACAATGATCTAAAAGTCAATTTATCTTATAGCATCACCTTTCAAATATTTAAAACATGATATATTAGTAACTGTTAGTCCAGTACAATCGAGTACTACTAATGCTGCTTTGCTCTAAAAGGAAAAAAAAAGTTCATTATAGAGCTGGAGAACTGAATCTGATGCAGTTCAAAGCATTCATAAAGAAAAATTGGTTAGTATGAAAAATTGAAAAGTGTGAGCTGCTACATTTAAAACATGGAATGTAAAAATCTGAAACCGCAACAAAGAGCAAAACTGAACTGGAACTTTTGAGTTTAAAATGAGTGATAGATGAATACAGAAGAAACAAGTTGATAAGACGATTTGTGAACAAATCATACATATTGATGGTGATGACATACATGTGAAGCATGCAACTAAAAAAAAGAATAGCTGACGCTTCTGTTTGTCAAAAAAAAAAAAAAAAAACGGTATTGGTATCGAATGTTCTATTTAGCAGAATTTGTTTTTTTATAATTTTTACTTGTTTTAGTTGAGAACTTTTCAAGTTGAATTTAACTATTTTATAATTAAAAAAAAAGAAATTTAAAAATGAAGAAAAGTATACTGAAAGAATGTAATGTCAAGATGCGATTAAAAAAAGGAAAATTATTTCTAAGTTTACTGTTTACCTCTTCCGGAGTTATGAAGTACTTTACCAAATTATATTTGGTACACAGTGTTACATGGTAAGTACTATCTTACAGACAAAATTACAAGATTGTAGGGGGAAACTTAAAAGAGTTACAATGCGTCCAATATTCCGGACTAATATTTCAGATAAAAAAACAATGAAATATCAAATAACTTCATTGAACAATGTTCTCCAAAGAATAATAAAACATAATATAAGCATTTGAAATGAGTAATGATAGCTTATATATATATATATATATATATATATATATATATATATATATTTAATCTGAAAAAAAAAACCTCGCCTTTGCGACGAGAATCCATGATAGTTGCAGAAATAAGTTACTCTCTATCTTCCAATCCGTATACATGTTAGTGTTGATAATCCTTAAACGTAAAATTATTTTACGGATAATAATAAGCAAAATGTAAAAAATCAACTACAAAAAAAAAAAAAAAAAAAAAAAAAAAAAAAAAAAAAACAAGTAATTTAACCAATTATTAAATGATTAGCAGATGTTTAAAGCTCATGTCCGGTACACCGGACGCCAGGTCTGAAGGGTTTAAATAACTTTGAAGTGAAAATAGCTAAAAAAAGCTTAAATGAAAAATTATCATATAAGCTTTGTGCTACAATATGATTAAGGTGAAAAAACAACGTAAATAAAGCACAAATATTCGAGAAAATTTCTCGAATATTTGTGCTTTACTAAAAAAAGCTTTCCCTAGTTACCATAAATGGTAAAGAACAGTTCTTAATACTTAGAACTAGACATACAAATAAGTTCAACCTAATTGAAGGAGCCTTTTTCATAATCCACCCGTTTTCTTTGTCAACATTTAAAAGAAAGGGGAAAAAAATCAATTTTTAAGAGAAAAGCTTTTTTTTTAAAGCGAAATGAAAATATTTCTTATCATCAGCAAAATATGGTTCGTTTAGTTCGAGATGGTATACAGGGTGTCCCATCAACTGGGAATAAATTCGACACTGCTAGATCAGGGCTAAATAAAAAATCCCGAAAGAACTGCGTTTCTATGACCCATGGTTTAAAAAAAATGTAATAGAGGCAAGAATGACGTTAAATCTGGTGTAAGAAATGTAATTTATCGGCGTAGAGTTTATTCGCTGTTGGTAGGACAACCGTCATGACAAAATATTTCATAAATTACATTCTCATATACAACTTTGTAACACACACAAGCAACGTCTGCAACGCAATTATTCAAATCTGAGTTCTTTAAATACTGAGATCGGTGCGTGATTCAACCCCCCCCCCTCCTGAACCACCAACTGGTGGATGACATAAAAGAAAATGCCCTATATACATTAATAAAAGTTGTTTTAAATACATTCTCTTCACTGTACTCTCGCGATCATATGACCTCACGAAAAAAAAATTTTTTTTTTTCACTAATCATTTTTGGACAAGAGAAAATGCCTAACTTTTTCTCTCAAGTAATACGAATTTCTAGCCGAAGAACAATTTATTTCTCCTCTTTATTCAGTAGATTATCTCAGCACCTAATTTCTTAGTAATAAATAAAGAAGTCGACTATAACAGTGATAAATATAGGGCAAGAAAGGGCATGATCTAATAGATCAATGATGCCACATTGTTACTTTGCTCAGAAAACTGCGGAATGCTTTCTAGCTGATTAGCCAAAGAACGATATGTGTAATAAACGAAGAATCATGAACTTTTTTGACTAGCATATATTTTTTCCTAAGTCTGAGACTATACAATTATATATCAAATTAAAAACCTTTCAATTCCAAGTGGTTTATCTATTTTTGAAAGTTCAACGCATTTGAAGGGATAATTTGTTAAAGACCGCTTGCAAATTATTACATTAAAGTAGAACTTCGATTTTCCGAAACTTTTCTAAAACGTTTCTTAGCGCAATTAAATTTTCATAAATCTGATTAGTTTGTTAATTTCTATAAGCAAACAATATTACTTCAAGATTACCGGAGAAGTGTCGTTTCTACTGAAGGCTAAAAATTATATCAGTGCATTTCTATCACTTCAGTTGTTTTTCTCATACTCTTCAGAACATTTTTAAAACTCCTAAATGATGATAGTTCTTAAAATCTACTTAAAATCGACTACGATTAAACTGAAAGTCAAGTGCTGTTTTATTAAATAATTATTCGTGTAACCACTTTTTTACTTCCTTTTACAAAAAGGGAAGTTTTATTCGCGAAAAAATTTTCACTCAAAAATCGGCCTTAATTTCCATTTTACTCGCCCCCAAATGAACTTTGAGTTTTTTTTTCCACCCGACCACACGGACATATGTACTTAAGAACGTATAGACGCCCGAAATATCCATTTTGAAGTTTCCCGAGTTAATTACAACGAGTTTTCTCGTGACGTCTGAATGTACGTATGTATGTGCGTATGTGCGTATGTGTGAATGTATGTCGCATAACTCAAGAACGGTATGCCCTAGATAGTTGAAATTTGGCACGTAGGCTCCTAGTGGGGTCTAGTTGTGCATCTTCCATTTTAGTTCCATTCGGGTGATTCTAAAGGGGTCTCTTGCATCTTTTTGGGGGGAATTCATTGTTAATTTCGATGCAAACTCAAGTGATGTTATAATTTGGCGGACACTTGGAGATATATCGTCAGTCTTTTGGTCGCCAAATTTTGTCGCAAACTTGGCGACAATTTTGGAGGATTTTGTTTTTAAATCTGGTTTCAATGTGGCCATAGTTGGTGATATTTAGAGAGTTAGAGAGAGAATCACATTAAAATTGCAATAATAGGGAAATGACATTAAATTGGTGTAAAAGGAGGTCATGTGATGCACACATCAGCTCGTTTAAATACAGAATTTCAGAAAAAGTTCAATGAGTTATTGCTGACTTTGTAAAGATCAGGTTTTACTATATTAGGTCCAAATAAATGTAAAATGAATTTTTTGAATGTACTTCACATTTATTCTGCAAGTTTATTGTTTAAAATATTAGTACTAAAGTAATTAAAATATAACTTTTAATAGTTATTTTATAAAAGTGTACATATTTAAATCGAGAGTTTCGGTGGTCTCTTGAGAGTCATTTTTAAGTCCCTCTTTTATACAAAACTTACTATTAACGGAAGGTGCTTCGGTCCCGATGTTTTCGGTTAATCGAGTATCTACTGCATATGATATTGAATACATCTTCAATTTTATTTTGGTACGTTAATTGAATTGGACTTTTTACTTCCTTTTACATAGTAAGGAACAAGGAAGTATTGTATTCGCGAAAAGTTTTCACTCAAAAGTCGGCCTTAATTTCCATTTTGCTCGCCCCCGAATGAATATTGATTTTTTTTTCAACCTGACCACACGTGAATATATGCCTAAGAACGTATAGACACCAGATATATCCATTTTGAAAATCCCCGAGTTAATTACAACGAGTTTTCTCGCGACGGCTGTATGTACGTATGTATCTCACATAACTCATAAACGGTATGCCCTAGAAATTTGAAAATTGGTACGTAGACTCCTATTGGGATCTAGTTGTGCATCTCCCCTTTTAGTTGCATTCGAATGTTTATAAGGGGTCTTTTACACCTTTGAGGGGGAAAATCATTGTTCATTTCAATGCAAACTCAAGTGGTGTTATAATTTGGTAAACACTTGGCGATATACCGCCAAGCTTTTGGTTGTCAAGATTTGTCGCCAACTTGGCAACAAATGTGGCGGTTTTCTTTCTTTCTTTTTTTCTATTTTTTTTAAAATCTGGTTTCATTTGGCCATAATCAGAGAGTAAACAATTGAATCACATTCAAATTGCCAATATTGGGAAAACGTATCTGTATAAAACATGTTTTTTTTTTTTTTTTATTTGGTTTGCAACAAACTTGGGGTGAAGATATTTAAAGTGTTTTTTTGCTTAGTCCGAGGCTCTTTTATCATTAAATTGGAGTAAAAGGAAGTCATGTGATGCACACATCAGCTCGTTTGCTTTAATTTTCTTTTCTAGGAATCAGAGAAGAAATTGATCGTACACAAGAACATATTCTTTTTTAATTCGTCAACTGCATAAATTTGGCTATAAAAACAATAAACCACTTTGTTTTTAGTAAAGTAGTAAAGATACATTCCAGGGTCCCCCCTTATCGACTTCTATTTTTGGTTTATCTGATTGGATAGGGAACCAGACCAGAAGCCGAGCAACTCTTGATCGAGCACCGCTAAAGGCGTTGGTTCGGAATAGTAAACTACCATGAACCATGAAGAAACAAAACTTAGTGTAAAAGTGTAGTGATCTTTCCGAAAGATCACTACACTTTTACACTAAGATCAGGTAGTGTTAACAAACCGTACGTGCATTGTTTTCTCATGATAAAAGACTGTTTCTTGATAACCCTTAATTATAAGTTAAGTTTTTTTTTATGACGATGAAGCGAAGTTTAGCGAAAATACATAAAGGGGAGGGGGGTGTATTGATCTAAATGGCTCTATTAGACGCAATTATCTTACAATTCATAAATTAAACTATCTAATCTTCGAGCCATACTACGCGAGATTTTAAAGCAGCATCACAACTAGAAAACAATAGATTCCAATGCATATTAGATGCTAGCACTTGTTAAACTGGTGTCCCACCCTCATTAATTTATTAACTGCAACCTATTTTGGAATACATTCTAGCCGCGTAAAAATACCCACCCTTCACACATTTTATTCAAATTTAACTTTAGGGGGCGATGGAGCGCGTTCGTCCACTTTTCTAATTTTCATTTTTTATCTCATCATAAAATAATGAGCAGTTCTGTGTTTTACAATAAGATTTTACTAAGTATTTCGTATCATATCATATTTTTTGGAAAATGTCGAAATGATTAGCTTTTTTTTATGTTATTTTTTAACGGAGTACATTGATCCGCCTCGCAGGGCACTTTGGACAGCATGACGTTATTCTGTATAATCCGCGAATTCTGTTACAGTTTAAGTGATAAATATAACTAATTTATTTTCTTTTATAGGTATGACGAAAAACATTAAGTTTAAACAATAAAGTTTGAATATTTTTTAAAATATATAAGTCATATGTCCCTTTTATGCACAGTCGCATTACAATTTATTATTGAGGGGGGGGGGGGATTTTTTTCTTCATTGCATCGCATGAAACAATTCCCAATAGAAAAGAAAGTATAGAATAAAATTGACCATCTTTGTGTATATCTTTGTGTTCTAAAATTAAACACAGAAAATGAAACTAGATGAGCTTAAGAAAAATCATATTTTTTTCTTCTTTTAATCAGTTACTTTTTTAATATTGTTTATGTAGAATGCTTGTTTAGCAAAAATTTATGTTCAATACAGGAACTATATTATAAAATATTTTATTTTTTAAAAACTATTGTCTACAAAAATTTGGAAGAACACTTGAAAATATAAAAAGTAAAAACTTGCAGGTAAGAAAAAAATATATTTGGGTAACCTTAATTTAGTATGAATTTCGTTAAATAATTTTAAAATATACATTGCTATTCCTTTCTAAATTTTTATAACTATTTCCAAACGTGTGTAATATGAAACGAATGTATAACACACAAACACTTAGACTCTTTCTATAATTATTAAGATTTAAGAGGGAAAAAAAGTTTTTAAATTATAATACTTGGGGTAGGTTGGTCAAGTCCAACGTGCCCTACAAAAAAGTGGACCAACGTACTCCACGTTCTTGGTCTGAAAAAATGTGGTCATATTTTTTTTTTCTTTGTGACAAAAAATACAAAAACTGCAAATAATTGTGAACTAAACAAACTTCTTTAAGAAAGGAGTTCACTTTGTTTTCCGCAATCTTGATGAAAACCATTAGAAAATAAAAGTCGCAGTTTTCTCAAAATTGCTCAGCACTACTGAAAAAATACAATTTTTTGAATATAATTTGTTCATCTTGTGATTTCATCATAAAATTTGTATTACCATTGATGCTATTTGTTTGTCATAAATTAAAATAAAAATACCAAAGTATTAAAATAAGAGAATCCTATCCAACGTACCCCGCATAGCTAAACTTTTCCTCTGCCTTGTGGCAAGACATAGTACTAGCAGCCCTGGTAGGTGCTGTTATACAGCATGATTTAGAAAAAAAAGTCAATGAAAGCCTACCTAAGACCTTATCTTTAAACGTGATTTACTCAAAACTTGAGAATGTCCACTTACATTCCTTTGCTTCTCACTGCCTCCATTGTGCAAAGAGACGAACCATGCCACTTATGATTTTGAAGTCACGGTCACGTAGCGAATATTGATTTAAGACAGAAAGGTGTAATAATTAAGAAAGAGAGGATTAAAAATCCGGAAGACCCCGATATCCTGAATGCATGACATAGCCCGATACCTAATTATTATTATTATTATTATTATTTTTTACTATTCTCTTACATCCTGAAATGTAACTAATTTCATGTTCAATATCGGCGCAAAACAAAATTGTGAGACTTAACGCTTCATTCTTATAATATCTTAGAACGATAGTGCTCACAATTGAAAGTTTATTCGAATACTGTCATCTGTGAAAAGCATAGAAATTCATCTGTAAGAGGAACGCATTTTTGTCCGGCTCAATGATTTTAATGTAAGTGGTGGTCCGGATTTCAGGTCAGTGTTTTATTGTGAAACTCCGGCTACCACGGCAGTTTGGACTGCTTAAACAGGATCGATTTTTTTTTCTTCACAATTGAAATCTTTTTAGTACAGTTATGGATTATGGAAGCATCTGTAAAAGTTTATTTTTGGAATTTCTGAGAAGCGATAAGATACCTGCTTCATTATAGATCATGTGTGCCAGCAGAATACCATTGAAGAGTATACGTAAGCTCTGAAAATGACAGAGTTTAGCCTTTGACATGGAGGGATAAGAAAAAGGAATCCAAAGCAAATAGATGTTAAATCTTTAATAAGAAAGTAGCAAGATAAGAGAAACACAGCACATTCAGCTGTATTTGGTAATTGCAAGATTCTCCTATGTGAGTTCAGGTTCAAAGGGTAGGGATTAGCTGTCAAAATTTTTTTTCACTTAAAATCAAACTTCGTAGAAAGCACTTATGCTTAAATTGTTATTCAAAAAACAAGCTAACTCTTTGGAGAATAAATGAAGTATTTTTCCCCATAATTTTAGCACTGCCCATTAATAATCTAAAATTACGTCTCTTAAATATAAAATAATAACACGCAACGATTGACTAATATATATATATATATATATATATATATATATATATATATATATATATATATATATATATATATATATATATATATATATATATATATATATATATATATATAGGGGAGACCGGGGCAAGATGACTATGCTAAAAACTTTGTTGTTTATTAATTTATTTTTAAGGATTGTAAAATTTCCTTTACATGAGCTGTTACAGTGGCCCTTTGTAGTATTAAATATAGTACCAATGAATTTTTCAAATGAAATAAATGAAGGATATTTTTATTTTTTCATAATCTTAACAACCCCAGTACTGGGGCAAGATGACAACACTGAAAACGGTTGGACATAATTTCTTTTTTAAGTATATTACATATTTTAACACATTTTTACTGTGTTTTTACATCTCAAAAAGCATTAAATTAAGCGTAAGGAATTGCAAAGTTACGTTGAAGCTCTTAATTGTGCAGCTATCAATAGTCACAAATAAAAAGGCCATTTTCATAATTGGAACATTCCTCACATCACCACTTCTGATTGCAGCACTAGAACCATTCTTCCATTGGAGGGTCAAAATATTCCTCTTTATAAGCAGGACTTGTAAAGAAGAAGTATTGCCATCTTGCCCCGAACTGCCTGTTTGAAAGGATTCGTCTTCATTGCCATAAAGGAAGGCGATTAAATGACGTTTATTCATGGTAATAAGCAGTATATAAACTAAGTTACTCATAAATACTAAAGAGAAACAATCTATCATTACTGTATCTTTAGCAAATCTTATTTACACATGCATAAAAGTTACAACGTAGCAGCGCTAAACAATCAGAGCTTCAGAACTCACACAAATATGATAATTTTAGCGGCTTTATACTATTGCTGAACGAACAGCCGATAGAAAACCCAGTAGTGTCCAGTTGATGCTGTTTTCTAGAGGAAAACGCCAAAATTAAGACATTCGTCATCTTGCCTCTTGCCCCGGTCTCCCCTATATATATATATATATATATATATATATATATATATATATATATATATATATATATATATATATATATATATATATACAGTCAAGTCCGCTTATTAGAATATCAGTTAAAAGAATATCCCGCTTTATGTAATACTTTTTCAATGTACCAAACCGTTGATGTCCATTATTTTAATCCCGTTTAGAATATCCCGCTTATTAGAATAATTTTTCGTGGATAATTGACTATTCCATTAAGCGGGTTCGACTGTATATATATATATATATATATATATATATATATATATATATATATATATTATTCAGAGTATAAATAAACATAGATATCCAACTATTCTTAAGTTATTAAACCTAAAATTGCCTAAATCTTAAAACATCCCTATTTTCTCAAGCTGCGAAAAATGCTGTACAACAACAAAAAAAAGAAAGCATGATACAGTATCAGTCTCAGTTAAATATCTCATTTAATGGCGAGGTACAAGATCTGAAACATCTAAAAAAATAAGATCAGTTTGTAGCCAGAATCGGAATGTGTTTGTGTGTCTGTGTAAACAGCTATTTTTTAAAGTTTACTTTTATGGAAAAATTACGTAATGAAACCGACGTTTGCTGAGGAATAAATTCCGAAAAAACAAGATTTCTTTTCAGGACGTTTGTAGAAGACTCCTTTCTTAGGTTCTGACGCCAGGATTTTCTAGTTATAAATTCAACAGTTTGCTTTAATTACTACTTAATAAATATTACTGAAAAATAATCCTTCTGAAATATACACTTATAAAAAAATAATAACAGTGCTTCAATCTTTGAAAAAAGATTCGTATTATGCTATCTGTTCTTTTTCCCTTATAAGCCTTCTGCTAACAAAAGCTTTATTTTACCAAAGAAAAGTAAAAGTGATAAAATTTACTGGAGTAACATTATTTACACGTGGTTATTTTCCTTTCATCAGCTTGAAATTTCAAACCTATAACATGCAATTTTGTTTCCAACGCATTGGTGGAATCCTTTAAACAATGTTTTATTGATTCCATAGAGTAATAGATAAGTTATCTCTAAAGTGGATTTCTTCGCTTTGCTTTTTATAGCACTTGAAATGGAAGAATCTCTGAAGAAGAAGTGTTGGTTTCAACACAATCAAATGTCAATCAATTAAAATAAAATTGAAAGAGTTCACTTATGTGGGTTTATATTTGCACTTCTTACATTTAATTTGATACCTTATCATATTTTTAACTGTATTGGAGAAATATAGTTAGTAATGAGTTATGTTTGATTATGAAACTGTTGCACACAAAGCAAGAAAGGAATGCTCTAAGACGTTTCAAATTCCGTACTTGTATTTCACGGGTTCCCTACTTGTGGATCGCGAAGTATTTCTTAGAGGGTCGCGAAATTATCCCCACATACAAAAAATATATCGTCGCGCAGTTTAAAAATGTAAATTCATAGGGTGAATATATCATCATTTTAGTGCATCATTAATACTTGAACGCAATGGCGAGTAAAGCTGAGCAACAGCATTCCCCCCCCCCCCCCCCATCCCTCTCATGCAGGAGTACAGTATACCCCTACGTCTTTTAAGATTATCTTAAACTTTGGGTAGGGACTTCAATCTCCGTAATATTTTGCGAAAAAGTACGTAGTTCACTCCCTCTCACCAGAAATTTCTCTAGTTATGCGATATACATACGCGCATACGCACATACGCACATAGGCACATACATACATACGTACATACGGACGTCATGAGAAAAGTAGTTGTAATTAACTCGGGGAATGTCAAAATGGATATTTCGAGTGTTTATACGTTCTTAGGCACTTATCCGCGTGTGGTCGGGTTGAAAAAAAAACTCAACATTAATTCGGGGGTGAGTAAAATGGAAATTAAGGGCGAATTTTGAGTGAAAATTTTTTCGCGAATACAATACTTCCTTTTTTGTAAAAGGAAGTAAAAAAAAACCTGCCAGCGGTTATTTGCTTTAAGTTCTTGGTAGAAAAGAAAAATAGTCATCTTGCACATTTTAAATATGCATAAAATATGCATATTAAACCAAAAAAAAAAAAAAAAATCCCGTTTTTAAGTAAAAAGAGTCAGAAAATCTGCTGCGAATGTAATGTTAGTCACAATGGAATGACCCCTTCCTCATCTCCTAAAAACAGTACAGACTCATATCTTGTCTATAATGCCCATTTCAAGGGATAATTAACACATAAACAATTTACGCCGCTTATTTAGAGCAAAAGATGTATACAGTTGCTCTTTTCACGCCTTAGTTATTTGTCAGGCACAACACATATAAATAAACATCTCATTTCACAAATAAACACACACATCTCTCAAAGCCCGCATATATATCACAACTCCTTCTCGGTGACTTTACTTTTCCCCTAAAGGTATTTTACTACAAAATAAGCATAACATAAGAACATATATATCAAAGGGGTGGGCTTTTTAAGATTTCTGGTATTTTGTAGCACATAAATTGAAGATACGCATCCTGTACATTTCAAGAAATTGAAAATCGATTACTATTGCTGCACAAATCTCCCGCTGGTCGGGTAAGTCTAAATCAGTCTTAAGATTCTATTCTATTTTCCAGCTATCGTTTTTTCGCGTCATTCTTCTGAGCTGTGTGACAAAAGCTTTTTATGCGCATTGCCTCTATATTTTCCAGCTTCTGAAAGTAAATAAATAAATAACTAAAGTTCACAAGGGATATCTGGCTCGTAAAGTCTTGCTTCTTTTGTTAAAATGGATAGGATAGCAGGGTCGCCATTTGGCTGTGACAGGATATATATATATATATATCACGTTTGTGTAAAACGGTAAATGAACCAAGTGAAATGGAAGATGCGGAAAATGCTTGGTTGCCATTATTTCTATTCCATAGTACAAAAAATAAATAAGAAAAATATAGTATTTTGTTACGTTGCTTGTATTTCTGTCTTTAATTGTGTCAATTTTTCGAAGAGCTCTTTAAAAATGGCTGACAGCTCCTGTCTTGTTTTCTTTTTGACCTCTTTAGGGTTGCCAAATCGGTGTTCTTTCATGCTCTTATTCATGCGTGGAAATAAGCCATTTTTGGTCACAAACTATAGCAAGCAGAAACGGATCACTGCTTGCTATAGTCACATGGATAATAAATTATAGTAGGGGCATTCCACGGTATTTTTGACATTTATGTAGAGTCCGTAACGTGACCTTTTTCGCCATAACTTTTTAATTTACTGTTTCATTAGCATATTATTTCATTTTGAGCTTTTCCTACCAACACACCAGCTCAAATTAAAATAATTTGCAAATCAAACGGTAAATTAAAAAGTTATGGCAAAAAAGGTCACGTTACGGACTCTACATAAATGTCAAAAATACCGTGGAATGTCCCAGTAGCAAATCGAACATGATCGCTAACTCGGAGCGACTGTCCAGCACGACTGCAGCTGAACTATATACGATAAATTGCACTAGTCAACACTAAAAATGCATCCGGCTCAAAAATAGCTATTTCCGAAGTACTTTGACTCGCTAAACACGAAAATCTCCATAAAAAATGAGACTAGCTCTAGTTTTCAAGATACAGACCCAAGTATGATAATGAATTCTCAATAATGCTTCTTTTTCCTGGCAAATAGAAGCATTCCCCATGGGACTGACTGTCCTCCAAACTTTGACCCTAAGTTGATATAGAAAATCTCACTACATGAAAACCGAAATAGACTAAAAGAGAAATAGACTAAAATTCTGGGAAGAGAAATGTCCAAAATCAGCCAAAATTTGGAGTTCTAGGTAGATCAACCTATTTCTGCTTCCATCCATGCTGATTCTGTTGGGAATAAGGAAAAACTTCGTGAAAGCTGTGAAAAAAGACAATTTTAAAATACCTTAGAGGGTAATGTCTAAGATTTATTGAAGCTAAAGTGAAGGAGAGAATTTTTAACGGCCCTTCAAATACGCGCAATTATGAAAATCAGTGTTTTTAAAGAAAAAAACACTCCCAAGAAGCCTTAAAGGGTAGGGTAAGTGGTCCAGTAGTCGGCCACAATGACATAAAACTGCTTATAAATATTATACGCATAGCCTCAAAATCGGATATGACGCATCCCCACATTTATTTCACTGTCCCCGATGATCATCCAATAACAGCTAAGTTGTAGGTACTTTTTCTGAAGTAGTAACGAGTCATTTTATTTTAAATGATGTGCCCGTCATCCTAGTTTGCGATTCTGCTTATTTTTTTGTTAAGAAGACACATCTTCTTTAATTGTTAAGTACCCTTCTTTTATTCATTACACTGCAAATTTGATTTTACTTCTGTTTTAATGGATTGTTTAACATAATGTTTGAATGAAAAAACAACACCTACTTATACTTATTTTTTTAAAGGGGTGGCCAACACTGGTTATGGATTTCTGTTATACTTCCAGTAGTCGGCCATGGTAGTTCTACCACTATTTTATGCTGTTTGGTTGATCTACCCAGGAGTCGGCCATGTTCTTAATATATATTTTTTAAAGTTTATTAAATAGCAATTAAAATAATGTTTATTTCTGATGTTTGTTTTAATTTAGAATTCTCGAAAACAGGATATTCAGCATGTTATTACCAAATGGTGATTTATTGTTTTTCTTTATAAACCATCTTACGTTGATGAAATTCATAAAACAAATGATTTGATTTCAATTGGTATTCATTCGGCAATTAACAAACTTTCTAATTGTAAGGAATTGAGATGTGATACTTCAATAGTTACATTAGCTCAAGTTATTTAAATGAGTTATTATTTCTATTGCTGATTATGCTAAACTATTTGCTTCACCAAACGTCCAAGAAGCTTGTATTTTATTAAGGCTAATTATTTCAAATGTTGATGCCACTTCTTATTACTGCTTTTTTTTCTATAACCAAATATTTAATTCCTCTGGTTTTCATATCTGTTAAATAAAAATGTATTTCTTGTTCAAAATAATTCTGACTTTGCTTCAAAGTTGCTTTACGTAGCTATAAATTCCATTTTAGTTTTGTATACCATATTTTTGCTGAAATTTTAAGAGTATCTTTATGATAACCCCATTTCTTAACTTCAAATTACCTACATACAGACCCGTCATTTGGGCTATTGGGGGGAAGGGGCACTCGGCCTCTCTGAATTTTTAAAACGTAATGCAATTATGCATTTTTGCTGGCATTTTGATGCTTTTTTCCTATAAAATGCATTGAACTCATACCCTTTGCTCCCCCCCCCCCCCCGAAAAACTTTAAAAATACGAACCTGCCTTCATAATTTATCTTATTCCAGTTCGTTTACAACTAAGTGCCTTAGTTTTTTTATGATAAATTTTTCTTTAGCTGTGACTTTGATTGCTAAACTTTTAGTATAATAGGAAAGTGGTGCAGATAGGGATAGCTGAAAACTAGTAATTAGAAAAATCCAGAGAGTTTCATACACAAAATGTAACTCAACTCTTCAAAACTTTATTTTTAACAATTAACTTATTACTATTGAACGAATGAAAACCAAGATTAAAAGAAGTAAGAACAATTTTTAAGGTAATTTAGGATTCAGGTGAGGTTGGCGTGCACATTAGACACTTTTGCAACATTAATGAGAGGGCTGATACTGTTATTTAATATTCACATGTGAACACACAATCGACAGTCATCATTTGTTTTATTTTTTTCTTTATCTGATATATCCTCACGCCCCCCCCCCCCACCCCGAGATTCTTCTGCGAACCCATAGACTCCCTCCCTGCCTCTTTCCTAGATTGAGAACCGCTGATGTGAAAGATAAATAATAAAAAAAAGTATTGCTTGTGATGCATATTCAAACTGGTTGCAGTTTGGAAGAAAATATAAAGAAAAACTTTGAGAAGACTTTAAGAGCGCAGAATTCTTTTGTAATTACTAGAGTAATTACTTTTGTAAGTACACTGCTAAACTGTAAGTTTCGTATTCAATTTCGTTTAAATTTATTCACTCACACCCCATAACAGCAATGAAAATGAAACGCACGATTACTGCGTTCATACACGATAGATCACTGGATATCTATGGCCGGCTACTGGAGCATTTTCTCGTATTAACAATAGCTTGGTTTTTAAAATAAAAATGTTTTTATTCCAGAAACAAGTAAGCGAATCATTACCAGAAAAGTATGGCCTAAAGTTTTACAATAATGTGTTGATTGCTGAAATTTATAGGTTAACAAAAATCAACAACCCATCTCTTAAATTGCCGACTACTGATGCTTTTATCCTATGTTACAACTATTTAAAAGCAGCAGAGAAGACGAGAACTAAAAACAGTTGGTCAAACAATCCCTGCGGAAGTTCTGTGACCATTGCAACTCCGAGCATTGAGCATGAGGAAAGGTTTCATCAAGATATCTTTATAATGGAATGCGGATATCAGTGTCATTGGGCTGAGTTAATGCTCACCAAATGCTGCTGAAGTTCTACAAGATATAGTCTTTCTTTGGCGCATAAAACGCAATCGAAAATGAAACGTTTACAGCAATAAGTCAAAAGCAACCACTGCTTTCCAAAAAATAAGCATTATTTATTTAAATAGGACCTTTTTAGTAACATTTATTGCACAGGATTTTTTTTTCCTTTGTAACGTTTCGTTTAAATCAATGTTTGGTTGCTGTGCATCTTTCTTCAGTGGGCTTTTATAAATCTTGAAAACAAGAGCTTAATAAATAAAATCCATTACCATATTTGTTTTTCTCGACCCAAAATTAGTAGGAATTGACTATTTAAAACTAGGATGCAGACAAAAATTTCTTTTTTGTTGACTAGTGTTGTTTGCGCGAAGCAATCCTTTGTAATTTCGTTACAAAACATTATTTTGACTGTAATAAAAGGTATGTCTACTTATTTAAGAATTTGTGTTTCATTCCCATAACAAGGTTGTACTGTGCATATATTTCTCGTAACAAATAACTATTGTCGAAAACACTGCTATACTAGACCGATAGATTAAAACATGTGCAATAGTGTTTCAACACCAACTAAAATATGAAATGCGTTGAGATTTTTAATCAATTTTTCAGTAAAACTTATTTTTGCGTTACATAGGTTATCAAAAATAATAAAGAAAAATCGAGAATGTATTTAAAGCCTGAGTGATTTTGTTTTTCCTAATATGCTGGGAGCTGGTTTTTAATCAATACTCTTATTACTGAATGTTAAAAAAAAAGGTAGAACGTGATAAGTGATAGCATCATTTTGAAAAGCCAAAATGAAAATAATATATGCACATAAACATAACCATTAAGAGCAATTAATTCTCGTCGAATATGTTGTTCGTGTTAAAATGAGGATGTATTTATTATTACTGAAATGTAAAACGATTTACTTTTTAATGGAGAGTAATATAAATATTTCTACTAATGTCAAACACTTCAAAAGTAACAGCCATTTAAAAATAAAGGCATGATATTCAACTTTTTGTACAATACGTTATGAACAAAAAATCATGTTGTCCATCCATTTATTCTGCAAGAAATTATTTTAAATCAAATAACGATAGGTAGTCTTTTCTCCGTTAGTTCAGGTTTCGCGCTCTCACATTTTATTGGCAACCACAAACACACAAAGGCATGTTTTAAGTGCTCTGTTTTCAGCATTCGTGTGAACAAGGAATTATATCTTACTAAGGGGCATATTAAGGTGGCTGTCATTTTTCAGCTTTGTAAAAATTTAGCTCCCCTCCCCTATTTTGTTCTAATGGACAAAAACGTGCAAAAATTATACGTGCAAATTATTAGCTCAATCGGAAATATTAAAGAGGTGCCTTAAACAGCGTGAAATTATCGAATTTTCAACACAAAAGGTTTTTTTTATTATTTTTTCAAATTAAAAAAAAAATCTAGCAGATTTGCATTTTTCATGGCCTAATAACATGTTGCCAAGTGTTATTTTACTCAAACTGCCTTTTCCTGAGATTTAGTATACCTTTCCCGCCTACCCCCGTCCTTACCTCCTTTTTAGGGGGACGAAGCTTTTTTGCCAAAATGACATCCACGACTCAGGACGTTTTCATGCTGCTATCATTTCCATAACAATCTCACGAAAGTTTTTCTTTGTTTGTAGTAGCGTTATTTTTATTAGAACGCATAAATTTATTAGTGAGAAAGTTGTTGAAGGGAGGGGGGGGGGTAGTCACGTGAAATGTTTCGGAAATTAAAGGCCAAAAAGTTTATTTTTAGGCCCCTGCATGTTATTGATGCATATAATTTTGTTGCTTCATGGGAGAGGGAGTTATAACGCTCTATCTCCTCTTGGATAAGTCACTGCTAATGTCTCAGACTATAAACGGCGAACGGATAATGGACAATGCTGCCGTGCTAAGCACAGATGTGGTATCTGCACATTTTATCAAAATTGAGTTATTGTCACCAGGTTGTCGTTAGTAATTTAATTTACCTAAATGTCAAGTTTTTTGGCGATTTGTGAACGCGAAATATCAAAAAAAGCTTTAAGAAAAAAGTCGTAACTGCGCAGTTAGCGGAGTTTGCTAAGGCAATTTGAACGTAAGTGACAAATACTAAGCCTTTAAAGTGGTATCTGCGCAGTTACCACTTTTTTCCTTAGTAATTTGTAGATACGACTTGTATACCTTGGTAAAGCAGCATATTTAATAATGTAGCAGTTTATTGTAACACAGAATATTAAAATTAGTTTACCGTTGAATAGTTGATACAGGTCGATTATAAAAACTAATACAACTTTGCATAATTGTTAAAGTAAATATTCAGCTTTTTATATTTAAATGTTTATTTAAAATGCAAATTCTAAAAATGAAATGCATGTAAAATATTCATATCTAATTCTTTCATGCAAAAAAAAAAAAAAAAAAAAAAAAAAAAAAAAACGCATATCATTCTACGCCAGTGATATTTTTATTTAAGTATCGTCTGCTGTCAAAATTATCTTCATGCTCGGTAAAAATGAATCTAGAAAATAAAACATTATAAAAAAACACATTCTTTGAATATAAAAAAACAGAAAATTGTTATGGATTACAGTTTTAACTGTCCAGAGTTTTGAAAATGGTATCTTTCAGAAAGTAGATTCTGTTAGATTTGTATTACCAAAATAATGCGAAACAGCTAAGTCTAAAGAAAGCAGATGTTTTCAGTATTATTTAATGATACAATGTGCACGTTTTACTAAGCTATTTTTGTCGTATCTGTGCAGATACCAAGAAATGTCTAGTAATTGTCACTTACAGTGAAAATAGTTTAGTATATAAAAAGGTTTTGAAAAGAAAATTTGTCGTAACTACATTTATTAATTTTAAATTAAGATTTTTACAAAAATACTCTCTTACGGTTTTTAGATAAGTTATTTACGAAACAGCTAACGCAAGTTGAGCATTTAATTAAGTCACAAATCAAAGAAACGAGTTGTAAAACTTTAATCGTCAATTTCTCCTTTTAAGCTCTACTGCAGATACCACATCTGTGCTTAGCACTGCAGAATGGTGAAATTAGTAGCAGTTCAATGGGCATAGATATGTCCTTTGAATGGCAGCTAATTAAAATAATTTTCATTATTATACTATTTATGTGGCTCCCTCGTTAGGTGGACAGTCTCTATAAAATAATTCTTTCTAAAGCAGAAAAAAACTGACCTTCTTGTGGAGGCTAAGTCCCCTCTTTCTACGGCCACGAGAAATCTCTTTTCCTCGAGGGTGAGGGAGCCTTCCCTTGGGGGTGGCCTGTTCATGCTGCTGCCGGCGAAGGTCGGACGAGCTGTGGGACTCATGACGACGTCGTCTGATCCAACGTGGAGACTACTCCGTCACTTCTCTCGCGATGAACCTCGAAGGCAGGTAGCGGACTGTAGAGGTCCATGGTTCTCTTCATTACAAAACTGGAAGCAGCCTGAAACAGAATGAGGAACGTTTATTAAAGTTTAGACTGGTTATAACTGAATTTGCTTTACATTTTAATGTTTTATTTTTTGTCAGTAATGTTGAGTACTAATGTGAAATTTCATGTAAATCCAGTAGATTTCCAAAAAATAATGATGTCAAAACCTTTGTTGATAGCTTTTTTGAACAATCACGAATTGCTTATTGTTCTCGCTTTCAAAATAAGAGAAATCAGATTTTCTAAAAATCAAATGTGGTGAAAAGAAACTTTCTTAGAAAAGCATCGTTGTTTGTTTCCAATTTTACAAGCTGTGTGCACATAAAATAATTGACTACTTTTTACAAGCGGAAACCATAAAGATGCAGACGATGCTGCCGCATGACAGTATCTGCAGAAATGAGTTTTCGAGATACTTAAACAAACGCGTTTTGGATTCAATACTAGCAGTAGGGAAATGTTGGAATTATACGTCTTATTTCACTCTTTTTTTCAGCGAAAAACAAATAAACCATCTTGTACATTAAGATTTACGTACACTAGATGACACAAAGGTAAATAAATAAATAAATAAAATAAAAAATTTGCAGCTACTGCCTGTTACTGTTACTTGCCCACGACAGTATAGCAGTCTATAGTTGCGACACGGAGAGAAGGCAGATAAACTGGAAACAGGAACGCTTCATTTTGTAGTGCGTGCGATCAACAAAAACGCTGTACCGAAAAAAAATCTTTGCAGCTTGCGCGTCCTCGCTGGTCCTACCTATTTCAAAATGAAATAGTCTGTTTCTGCTCTCAGTTCATCTGCCCTTTCTGCGTGACACAACAACACCTCTTATAGCGACAAAACGTTATGACGATGATCCCATATTTCTCAGCTCGAATCACCAAACAGAGTAATTTTTAAAGAGCACTAATAATGCTAAAACTGCACCAAAACGAAATCTTTGCTTAAAATTTTCATCGGAAAATCTTCGATAAAGAACAAAAATATTGCAAAAAAAAAAATGTATTTTCTGTATTTGAAGTCCTTTATTTAACACCATTAAAGCTAACACAGATGCAAAACATTTAATTTGAGCGAGTGTTTTGTTCTATATTTGAAGAAGATTTTCTCAACAAAAAATTAAAAACTTTCACTCTAAATAACTGATGGAATGATGAAAGATATTGAAAAAAGAACTATCTTTCCATCCGCAGCTGACGGAAGAGAAGATCAATATCGGGAAAGTTAGTGGAAATTTGTCGCACTCTCTTTTTATTAGCTTTCAAAAGGTTTTGAAGATCAATATCATGCGAATACTTCCATTTTTTATCTAACGGAATTAAAAAAGTCAGATATTATTTGGTGAATTTTAAAACTCAATTCTTCATCGGATGGCTACGATCTTTTTGCAAAAAATTCACAAAAAAAAAACTTTTTAACAAAAAAATTGAACCGCCGAAAAAACTGAAAAGCAAAAAATAATAAACCATTTTAATTAAACCTTAATAACTAAGTTCTTAAACTGATGTAAGTATACCTAAGTATATATTTTTGTAATAATTTAGAGTTTTTAATTAACCTTAATAACTCAGTTCTTAAATTAATGTAAGTATACCTAAGTAGTTTTGAGTCGGTGCCAAACAAGCAAATTAATTATTTTTGTAAAGCGTGAGGCGCAGCGGTGGCGTATGGCGACACGCCCCTTCGCCGGAAAATGCCGAGCGTTCACGAAGTTAAACCCGAACGTCGTCGAGTGGTCTCGAAGAAGCACGTGTCGAGTATTTGGCTGCTACTGAGCTTTTGCCTCATATACAACAGTCAAAATGTTTATATCATTGTTCATCATACTGAAGAAGGATTTCTCATCTTGTTAAAAGCTCAAATAAATGGTTTTGTGGGTCATAGTATTATTCAGCGTAAGTATGGCATAACAACTGTAGCCGTTAATTGCATACATGATCCTGAAGATTTTTCTCACTGGTTGTTTGCCTCTCTCGTGCGAGGTCCCAAAGGTTTCAAAGCTCCAACCTGAGGTACTTTTCGTTGTATACGATCTACTATTATTCATGATTTAATGATGGCGTGTGGAGGGAGCATTTTTTGAAACATTTATGTTTATCGCCGGACATTTCACATTACATTGCTAATTTTATTTGGTTATTTCTTTAAATTTAGGTAATTTAGGGGTCTTTATTTATTTATTGTTTGGCACCGACTCAAAACTACTTAGGTATACTTACATTAATTTAAGAACTGAGTTATTAAGGTTAATTAAAAACTCTAAATTATTACAAAAATATGTACTTAGGTATACTTACATCAGTTTAAGAACTTAGTTATTAAGGTTTAATTAAAATGGTTTATTATTTTTTGCTTTTCAGTTTTTTCGGCGGTTCAATTTTTTTGTTAAAAAGTTTTTATTTTATAATTTTTTGTGGCTATAAGCTACTAATGTGGCTATAATCTGTATGCTTATATTTTTGATTACTTTTAAAATAGCTACCTACCTTATATATAATCGTATTTTAACAATTACCTGTTGTGTTACATAAATAATTTTTAAAAAGCAGGCTTTATATACTAACATGGGTAGGCCTACAAAAAATGCTGCTCGGATGAGGAAAAGATGTTTAGAAGAATCTATTAATGAGAAAGAAAAAAGGTTGGAAGCAAACAGAAAGAGAATTACATTAACACGTTCACAGGTGAGTTTAGGTCAGCGCGAGGAAAGACTGTCGAGAATAAGAAGCTACAATAACGATAGTTTCTTGCAAGAAGGTGATAAGCAGCGCGCTCGTCGTTTAGATATAAGAGAGCGACTTTCAAATGAGAGTGAAGAGCAACACGCTCATCGTTTAGATCTGATAAGAGAGCGACTTTCAAATGAGAGTGAAGAGCAACGCGCTCATCGTTTAGATCTGATAAGAGAGCGAGTTTCAAATGAAATTGAGGACGTCGTGTCTATACAATCCGTTCCATAGATGAGTCTCGTGAAATTGCTACCTATGGAAAGAAACCTCCAGTTAATGTTGTCCCGAAAGATGTGAACAATTGTGGTGGACTTTTATCAGAGGTAAAACTTGCTGCCGAATCTCGTGTGATGTTGAGACGTAACATATCAGTATCTGACGGCCTCGTCAATGGTGCAATGGGTATTTTAAAAAAAATAAAATGGCCATCAATACGTAGGGATCAACTAGAGGAAGGAGAATTACCGGACTGCATATTAGTTAAGTTTGACGATGAAAGCATTGGAAGCAGACTAAAAGATAGCGATGGTTGTGTCGCCATACCTCCAGTGGTTGCAACTTTTCAAGGAACGAAAGGTTATGGTGACATTGAGCACAGGATGTTGCCAATAATTCAATGCTGGGCCGTTACGGTACACAAATTGCAAGGTACGACCCTTGATAAAGCTGTAACAGACCTCGGAAAGAAAGTGTTTGCTAAGGACAGGCATATGTGGCACTGAGTAGAGTAAAAACACTTGAGGGTATTGCTTTATCTGATCTAGAGCCAAATAAGTTACTACACAAACCTCACGATGAACGAGCTTTAGCAGAAATGCAGAGACTGAGAGCTCTACATCAAGAGACTGACAAATCTAAAGCTCATTCATCGTGAGTTGTTTTTTTTTTTTTTTTTTTTTTTTTTGTAATACACAACTCAGTAATAAAAAATCTGTGAGCGAACAATAAATCACTCCTAATATCTCACCTTTAGATAAGGAATTTTTCCAAATTTACATGGGACCAAATTCTAGGTATACTCTTTCCAATAAAAAAACAACTATCGAAATCAGACTATTCTGTAAAAGTTATGCGTCGTCTTGCACGAAAAAAAGTAAAAAACCTTTGAATGAACAATAACTCACCCCTGTTTTCCATCCTTTAGGATAGGAAATTTTTTTCCAAATTTATATGGGAACAACTTCTGGGAAAATTCTTTCCAATGAAAAAAGAACTATCAAAATCGGACGAACCTGTGAAAAGTAATGCCTGGTCATACATGAAAAAAAAAAAGAACTTATATATACGGGTCGACTTGAGAACCTCCTCCGTTTTTTCGTCGGTTAAAAAACTAATCCTAATTACAAATACCAGAGATTGAGAGGTCTACACTGCCGTGGGCAGGTCAAAGGCAGTAACTGCATTTTTTTTCTTTTTTTTTTTTTTTTTTTTTGCATTTTGTCATCTATTGTACGTTAGCTTTGTTGTACAAACTAACTTATTTGGTTTCCGCTGAAAAAAATATATAACTCCAACATTTTCTTATTGTTAATACTACTGAATCCAACACACATTTCTTCAAATATCTCGAAAACTCATTTCTGCAGATACTGCCGCTTACCTGCCCACGGCAGTACACACGAGAGACATACAAGTCTGAAGCTCATTCATTGTGAGCTTTTTTTTTTTTTTTTTTTTTGTAATACCCAACTCAGAATCAAAAAATCTTGGAGTGAACAACTAATCACCCCCTCTCCCCCCCCTTAGGGTAGGAATTTTTCCCTCAAACTTATAGGGGAATTACTTCAGGCTATACCCTTTCTAATAAAAAAAGAATATCCAAAATCGGACTATTCTGTAAAAAGTTATGTGTGGTCATACATTTAAAAAAAAATATATACGTGTCGACTTGAGAACCTCCTCCGTTTTTTCGTCGGTTAAAAAAAGTATGTCACCATTACTAAACTTCGCCCTATTTTTTCATACAAATCCTGAATATAAAAAATGTTTGACGACTGGCACTGAAAACTAACCCTAATCACAAGTACCAGAGATTGAGAGGTCTACACTGCCGTGTGCAGGTAAAGGGCTATAACTGCAATTTTATCTTTTTTTTTTGCATTTTTTCATCATTGTTTGTACGTTAGCTTTGTTGTACAAACTAACTTATTTGGTTTCCGCTAAAAGAAATATAATTCCAACATTTCCCAGTTGATAGTACTGAATCCAGCGCACAATTCTTCAAATATCTCGAAAACTCATTTCTGC
Source organism: Uloborus diversus (assembly GCF_026930045.1). NCBI lineage: Eukaryota > Metazoa > Arthropoda > Arachnida > Araneae > Uloboridae > Uloborus > Uloborus diversus. Next base: position 48,418,525 of record NC_072740.1, on the reverse strand, counting down.
AGATACTGTCGTTTACCTGCTCAAGACAGTACACACGAGAGACATACAAGTCTGCATCTCATTCATCGTGAGTTTTTTTTTTTTTTTTTTGTTATACCCAATTCAGCATCAAAAAATCTTAGAGTGAACTACTAATCACCCCCCTTTCCCCACCCTTAGGGTAGGATTTTCCCCTCAAATTTATATAGGAACAACTTCAGGCTATACCCTTTCCAATAAAAAAAAAAAGAATATTCTAAATCGGACTATTCTGTAAAAAGTTATGTGTGGTCATATATAAAAACAATTTGTGAGTGAACAACAAATCTCCCCCTTTTCCCACCCTTAGGGTAGGAATTTTTTCTTCAAATTTATATGAGACCAACTTCAGGGTATAACCTTTCCAATAAAAAAAGAATTATCAAAATCGGACTATTTTGTAAAAAGTTATGTGTGGTCATACATTAAAAATCTGTGAGTGAACAACAAATCAACCCCCTTTTCCCACCCTTAGGGTAGGATTTTTTTTTCAAAATTTTTATGGGACCACCTTCGGGGTATACCCTTTCCAATAAAAAAAGAATTATCAAAATCAGACTGTTCTGTAAAAAGTTATGCGTGGTCATACATTTAAAAAAAAAAAAAATATACGTGTCGAATTGAGAACCTCCTCCGTTTTTTCGTCGGTTAAAAAAAAATATATACGTGTCGACTTGAGAACCTCCTCCGTTTTTTCGTCGGTTAAAAAAAGTATTTCACCATTACTAAACTTCGCCCTATTTTCTCATACAAATCCTGAATATAAAAAATGTTTGACGACTGGCACTGAAAACTAACCCTAATCACAAGTACCAGAGATTGAGAGGTCTACACTGCCGTGTGCAGGTAAAGGGCTATAACTGCAATTTTATCTTTTTTTTTTGCATTTTGCATTTTGTCATTATTGTTTGTACGTTAGCTTTGTTGTACAAACTAACTTATTTGGTTTCCGCTAAAAGAAATATAATTCCAACATTTCCCAGTTGATAGTACTGAATCCAGCTCACAATTCTTCAAATATCTCGAAAACTCATTTCTGCAGATACTGTCGTTTACCTGCTCAAGACAGTACACACGAGAGACATACAAGTCTGCATCTCATTCATCGTGAGTTTTTTTTTTTTTTTGTTATACCCAATTCAGCATCAAAAAATCTTAGAGTGAATTACTAATCGCCCCCCTTTCCCCACCCTTAGGGTAGGATTTTCCCCTCAAATTTATATAGGAACAACTTCAGGCTATACCCTTTCCAATAAAAAAAAAGAATATTCTAAATCGGACTATTCTGTAAAAAGTTATGTGTGGTCATATATAAAAAAATTTGTGAGTGAACAACAAATCTCCCCCTTTTCCCACCTTTAGGGTAGGAATTTTTTCTTCAAATTTATATGAGACCAACTTCAGGGTATAACCTTTCCAATAAAAAAAGAATTATCAAAATCAGACTATTTTGTAAAAAGTTATGCGTGGTCATACATTAAAAAAAAAATATATATACGTGTCGAATTGAGAACCTCCTCCGTTTTTTCGTCGGTTAAAAAAAATATATACGTGTCGACTTGAGAACCTCCTCCGTTTTTTCGTCGGTTAAAAAAAGTATTTCACCATTACTAAAACTTCGCCCCTATTTTCTCATACAAATCCTGAATATAAAAAATGTTTGACGACTGGCACTGAAAACTAACCCTAATCACAAGTACCAGAGATTGAGAGGTCTACACTGCCGTGTGCAGGTAAAGGGCTATAACTGCAATTTTATCTTTTTTTTTTTTGCATTTTGCATTTTGTCATTATTGTTTGTACGTTAGCTTTGTTGTACAAACTAACTTATTTCGTTTCCGCTAAAAGAAATATAATTCCAACATTTCCCAGTTGATAGTACTGAATCCAGCTCACAATTCTTCAAATATCTCGAAAACTCATTTCTGCAGATACTGTCATTTACCTGCTCAAGACAGTACACACGAGAGACATACAAGTCTGCATCTCATTCATCGTGAGTTTTTTTTTTTTTTTTTTTTGTTATACCCAATTCAGCATCAAAAAATCTTAGAGTGAATTACTAATCGCCCCCCTTTCCCCACCCTTAGGGTAGGATTTTTTCCCTCAAATTTATATAGGAACAACTTCAGGCTATACCCTTTCCAATAAAAAAAAAAAAAAAAGAATATTCTAAATCGGTCTATTCTGTAAAAAGTTATGTGTGGTCATATATAAAAAAATTTGTGAGTGAACAACAAATCTCCCCCTTTTCCCACCCTTAGGGTAGGAATTTTTTCTTCAAATTTATATGAGACCAACTTCAGGGTATAACCTTTCCAATAAAAAAATAATTATCAAAATCGGACTATTTTGTAAAAAGTTATGTGTGGTCATACATTAAAAATCTGTGAGTGAACAACAAATCAACCCCCTTTTCCCACCCTTAGGGTAGGATTTTTTTTTCAAAATTTTTATGGGACCACCTTCGGGGTATACCCTTTCCAATAAAAAAAGAATTATCAAAATCAGACTGTTCTGTAAAAAGTTATGCGTGGTCATACATTAAAAAAAAAAAAAATATACGTGTCGAATTGAGAACCTCCTCCGTTTTTTTCGTCGGTTAAAAAAAAAAAACTGCATTTCCGTATATTTTACCTATCTAAATATAATAAATTAGTTTTTTCTTTGAACTAATACACTTAAATCAAAAGTTATTGAGCTTATTTTTTATTTGCATTTGCATACAAAACACGAAAATAAAACATTTTGTCAATTCAGAAGTGAAAAAGCAAATTAAATCACTCTCGTAACACTAATCTTTAAACTACCTGCATTAGTAAAAGGTAAATTCAGTTGAGTTGTTCAGTATATAACTTTTCATACTATAACAAATTGCGTGAAAGCAATAAGTTTAAATAAAACCAAAATAAATTAGTTTACAATAATGCGATGAATAGAATGTAATTGTTTGTTATGCAGTTTTAAATCATTTGCAATAACATTTCTGTAAACAGTTTTATTTTAAAACAACGTTTCTCTTTTTAAATTTTTTCCTTGTGGATAAGAGTGTAAATTTATACTTTATTTATCATAAGTATTTAGTGATTACTTTTGTTTAATTATGCGTTGAAGGTGTGTTTGAGCATTTTAAAATTTGAAGAAAAAAAAATCTTGCTCTAGGGTATTCAAAAATGAATAATAGTATTGTGGAGATAAGCTCTTTGAACTAAACTTTGACTATCACTATATTTTTACTATTTTAATTCCAATCTATCATTTTACAATAGTTTATTGTAACATCCCCCACTATACTTCCGTGCTAAGCACAAAAGTCGTATCTGCACATTTTATCAAAATTGTGTTAGGGTCACCAAGTGATTCTTTGTCACATAAATCACCTAATTACATTGTTTTATGGTCATGTGTGAATGAGAAATATTTTCTAAAAATTCAGGAAATGTTGCATCTGTAACAAATACAAGGTGGCACTCAACTTTGAGCAGCAATTTATCAGTTTGAACTCGGATCCAAATACGACTTTTGCACTTAGCACGGCGGTATACTGATATTTCGACATTGCATTACCGATTTTCTAGTAAATCCAGTAACGGTATTTCAAACTAGTTTGCAACTCCTAAAAAATTGTTTTATAAGGTAAAATACTGGTATTATGGATTTCCTCAGAAAGTAATAAATGTTTCTCATTTCAAGAGTTTCTAATTAGGGTTTTTTAACGTCTACTGTCATTTTAAATAAGTATAACTGCGAATATTTTTCCATCAGATTACCAAAATCAATTATGTTATTCACATTCTCGAGAATAAAAAGGAAAAAAAACGCTTTACTTTTTACTATTTTTCATAGAATTGCTTTACTCCTTTCTTGCATTAACTCACTTACAGTGAGCATAGATTTGACAAGAATACATAACAAAAAAAACAGGAAAAAAAATAGTTGCTAAAATGCTTAAACATTGTAGTTCAAGTTCGTTACCTAGCAAACCCGGCTTAAATCGAGCAATAAGATTTGAGATTCAAAAAAAAAAAAAAATCTACTAACTTCCAGCTCAGCTTACCCATTCCTGAAAAAAATATTTTAATATTTCGAAGTCAACCGAAAATTAGTGGTCATAAATTCTAAGATCAAGAACTGAGAGCCTTTTTTTTAAGTTCTACAGTTGAGAAGTATACTTTTGTCGACACCAATGTTATCCTTTCCTAGATATACTTCTTAGGATGTTGTGACTCAAATTCAGGCTAATACAAATGAAAACTAAGAATATTAAATGCAGCGGCAATAACAACAAATATAAAAATTGATACTGGAGAGCTCTGAACATAATCAAAGCTTTTGATGAGCAGAAAAAAATGCAAAAATTTTTCGAAGCCAGGGGTACAAACAACACCATTTTTCTGGCCATAAGAATTACTTTAAAAATATTATAAGAAAATAATTCAAGATTAATTAACCATCTATTTCGTCCCGTACATAAATTAAAAAACAACAACGTTTTATGATTTTTTCCACGAACTCACTTTTTACGAGCACTCGGTTATAACGAGCAAACATCGCGGTTCACTCGCGCTCGTTATAAGCATGTTCGACTGTACTTCATTTTTATTTATTTCACTTTTTTGTTTCTAATGTTATATATTATCATTACACTAATCTTATTATTCATATTTGATTATGAAATTTGTTCTTGTATTTTATATCTGCTCACAATAACACGCTTTATATTTTTAGTTCATGCCTTTTTTAAATAAAAAACATCGGAATTGTATTTTAGTGCCGGTATTGCTATCACAACTGTTGTCTGTAATGTTCATTTTTGTTAGCTCATGCTGTTTTTATGCCTATTTTCAAGACCGTTTGATTGTGGTGAATTCGAGAGAAAGTTTTTTCAGCCGTAGTAGAGAAGTGTTGTTACCACGCGTTAGTTTGAATAGCTTATTACGTAAATACTAATAATGCATTTGATAGGACCGTTAAAAGGATATAAATCTTTTAAAATTTTGAATTTTCATGTGATCTGGTCTGAAACAGATTAACTGAAATTTCAAACAATAAGAAATGAAATACGCAACTACATGCTCTGAATTCTGACAAAGTGACAAAGTCACTACAAAAGTGATAAATAACATGTTTAATAACAAACAAGCCATGTAAAAAGTAATATAAAAAGTATTAATTGAGAAACGAAATGACGAAAACAACGCAATACACAGTTTTACTGTTTAAGTTTTTAAATTTAATTGCTCTGTTTATAGTTCGTAATTTTACACATATTATGTTTCATTAAAATCAAGTCTTTCAAAACATTTTAAGACAAAGAAAACAGCCCATCAGCAAGGATCAGCAATTCTTGCTTTAAAGCTTAACCGATGATGACGGTAATGCTTCAAAGTGACAGACGAGTCAAAATATATAATTTTTTTAAAAAAAATATACACGATTATTTATACAGACATCCATAAAACCAAATGTCTTTGTAATTAAATATAGAAAAAAAGGAAGAACTGTTTTGCTTAAACCCATTTGAATACATTCCATAAGTTAAGCAAATGGCCATTTAAACGAGATTTTAAATTTAAATTCGTCTCACCGAGCATTAGTGCTATTGTAAATTTTCTTCTAAAAAGTAAAGGGAGCAAGAGTAAATAGGATAATAGTAAGACACATGCTTTCTATTCACAAAATGCTAATAGCACTCATTAATTTTATTGCCTTCTTAGACGCTTTCGTGTTCCATTAACCCCTTGAGGACCAGCGCTCGGAAAACGAAGCGCAGCTACGGGACCGAACGTTCTGAAATGGAACGCCGCCATCGGCCCGAGCATTTACAGCAGTTAAGCCTAACTGAACAAAAATATTCATATAAAATCAGCATCTCAAAATAATGGCTTGAAATTTTAATGTTGTTTAAACAATGTACTACTGATTACTAATTACTAATATAAAGACTATTACATTATTAGAAGGAACGAAATAAGCAGAATACTAAAACTATAACCATGTGCACAAAATTAAATGATATGTGCACAGAAACAAAGTTAGAGTTTGACATCGTGAGTGTGGAATCAAAGAAAAAGAAATGTAGCAAAATAATATGTTCCTTATGTAATTTTGATTAAAACAACTTAGGTCAACGAATTTAAACTAGTTATATTTCCCACGCGACAAGTTTCAAAACTGCTTCATAATTCACTCGAAAACATTCCCTTTCACTCACTTCGCTAATCATTTTTATTGCAGTTTCCCATCCCCAAATGAAAAAGAATAAATACAGAAGAACAATATCAGAAAGGATTCAAAAATAATCATGAACTTCAGGCCTCTTGAACTCATTCCTGTACTCTCATTGAACGGGGAATCCCAAAAGTCTGGAACACATACGCGAAAATATTTTAACCTTCCTTCCCTCCCCCATAATTTATTCAGCTAGATGTATATCTCTTTCAATTACTCGTAAAAAAAAAGAGAAGCAAAGATATAAGCAAGAGCAATTGAGACCTCATAAATCATATGCGCAGAGCAGTGATTCACTGTTGTTTACATAAAAAAAAATCTATCCCATTGAGAGGCCCAAATAAGAAACTAAAGCGTGTACATGAAGGTCAAATACCATGTGACTCGAATATGATCAAAGTTATAGCCATTTAGCGCCATCTAGTATCATTTAAATATTCAATTCAATCGTTCCATTTCGAGAAAGCATATACGTGACGCTGGGACTACAGCGTCGATCAGAGCGCGTAGCGGATAAGTGACGCTGGGCTGATAGGAGAGGAATCGTTGCGTAGCTTCCGCGTGACGCTGGGTGAGAACGGGTTAAGCAGTTTAATCGTAGTCTATACAAACTCGCTTAACTTGTCACTTGCAGCAATTTGTATTCATCCATATGCTGCTAAATCTATCACAGTAAAGCAACAACAAACTAATCCCTCAATAGCATTCAATTGCATTCTTTGTAGAAATTCCAGAGAGTTTGTCGATAATAGATTAGATCACAAGGCTGTAAATAGATATGTGTCAGTATATTTCCTCTAACTATTGTCAGTTAAACCATCATTATTTAAAAATAGTGAAATTCAAAATAAGAGGAAAAAGAATTAGGGTGCAACAATAATGAAGATTTCGTTTTATATATAAGGGACTTTTTACGCTTACACAAACTCACACCACACCCGCGTACAAACGTATATGAGTGTGTGTGTTTTTTGATACTCATTCTGGTAAAATGATAAGGGTTTAGAATGATAAAATTTGATGTAAGCCACTTAATTTTTTTTCATTGTGGGACACCTCGGAGTTTGGTTTTTCATCAAGTGTGCCCACCACACACCTAATGACAAATCAAACGGAGAGGGGGGGGGGGTCCTTGGCACGGACAGCGGCATTGAAATTTTTAGGAGGGAGCTGTTTTGAGGGGTATTTTCTCGTTTTTTGGGTAGCCTCTTGCTTTTAGAGGGGGTTTCATAGTTCCCATTAAGGGGGTGCGCCCTTGACCTTAGGGGAGTGGCTACCCCTGTTTGTCATAATTAGAAAACATGGTATTTAACACGCAAACGGCCAACATTCCGTTAGACCTAGAACAGCCGGAAACGGTTTGAAAGATGTAAGTGTTGCATGAAAATATGTATAACCAATAAAAGCTTTTTATGTTCATTCTAATATGAATTATAGCTTATGCTTTTTAACTTGAAACATTTAGCAAAAGCAATAATGGAAAATATGTTTCAAACATTTTTCACGTACACTAAATTCAAATCCAGAGGGAAAACAAGAACAGAACAAGTCAGCACTTTTCACCCCACATACTTCAAGCTAATTAAATCACGAAAATATTTTTGTATTCGACTGTAGAATTTCCTGTGAACCCCCCTTTTGAAAAAAATAATATAAAAATACTATTCCACTTTTGTTCTGGATTATTTTTTCTTCTAAATTCATCCCGTGAAAATCATAAATGTATGTTTTACAACTTCTAAGTGTGTAAGAGTGGAAACTTTTGGCCGTCTTTAAAGTATTTTTTTTTAAAAAACGTACGAAATTTTATTTTTGATAATTTTTAAATGCAGAACTCGACACTAGCTCAACACACTGCCGAAAAACACTTGCGGTCATCACTGATATCACAATATTTTCCTTCCCGCATAATCGAACTGTAGTCGCTTGCTTTTTTTTAAATATATTTACGGATATCATTTACTTTTTTTTATACGCCCCCTCTCTAGACGTTTTGATACTTTAAGTAAAACCGTTTTTTTTTTTTTTTTTTTACTTTCATCCAGTAAAGTTTTTTTTTTTTAAATATGATTGGAGGCTAGGTTAAAATTAAGTAAAATGCATAAGCTCATATAGGTATATATAACCAAAGATCGTATAGATAGATTTGTGTTACATCGTCGCCTCAGACCAACAGTAGGATATCTTAGTGTCATTTCTGGGATAATATGTCTTGTTGTTGCTCTGAGGTGACGATATAGAGATATATATACACACATCGAGAGTAAGAGATAAGTATAGAAAATATATATCCAAATAAACATTTATCCAGATTAACAAATATTGATAAATACCACCACCAAATTTATCTAAGCTGCCGTCGAAATAGCAAATTTAGCGAAAAAAGCTGATTGTCACAAAAAGTGAACTGCACATTTAGCCATTTAACTGAAAAAACCTTTCAACTGCAAATTTAGCCCAAGTTAGAAATGCTTTTGAAGTCTTCGTTTATGTAATGTAAATGAAAAAAAAGAAAAAAACTAAAAAAAACTTATTTAAAAAAAAAAAAGCGTGGTTAATGTTTAGAGCGACTAGATAAGGCTTCAACTGATTTTCGATGATAAAATTTTAATATTAACAAAAATGATATATTAAAATATAAATAAACATAGGAATTAGTTGCACTTTTATTAACCGTTAATATTGCTTCAAAGTAAAACTTAATAAGAATAAACTAAAATGTACATTGACAGGACGGCGGAGATAGGTAATTTCGTAGGATCTTCAGAAATGCATCTTCTAGAAGAACTCATGAAGTTTTATGAATCTTTTTAGTATCTTTTAGAATAATCCCTTCTGTGGGAATCATCACACATTGAAAAAAACTACTCATCTATGTTGAATACCAGGATAGAATGGTAAAAGAAAATATGTTAAGTTAAATATTACTTAGCTGATAGTTAAGTATATTCATAGTATATGTAATAGCCAATGTTCGAGTAACGCTCCTGACGTCATCAACAATGAAACTCGCGTCATGGAATGATAGTTTGATAATATTTTTTTTTAATGATTGACATGCAGGGAAATGTTTTATTTTGACAATACTGAACTCGATCTGGTCACTTAACTGTTTTACTGGCAAAACTGCAATTTTAGGAGAATGAAGAAATGAAAAGGTGGTCAACAACTAACGCTATCTACTGATATTTAGGGCTCATCCACTGGAGTTGAGGTTAAAATTTCAACTATGAAAATATCATCAAACAGGCAATTGCTTCGTTCAAATTTAGAGGCAATTTTCAACCGCCATACCTTGACGGGCGATTTTCTAGACTGCAAAATATTCATTAATAAGAAATTTCTCTCATAGATAAATTTGAACCGAAAATGAAATTTTTATTTCCCTGTTTAAATCAGTATTTCAGTTTAACGTAAGTTATGCACCAATTTAGGTAGTGAGAAGCAAAGGTAAATAAGTGCCAAAATTTAAAATTTAGAGATTACCAGTATGAATAGAAGGATAACGTATCTTGTGGCAAGAAATGGTACTAGTGACCCTGGTACGTGCTAACACACAGTATGATTTAGAAAAAAAAATCAACGAAAGCCTACTTGGGATCTGAAATTAAAATTCGTTTACTCGAAACTTAAAAAACCAGACACATGCCTTTGCTTCTCACTACCTCAATTATCTTTATTAAAATCATAATTGTCGTCCAACACATATTCATCTTATTCACAATTTGTTTGACGCGTCGTTATTTCATTAAAAAGAGGGATGACATAATTCAATTAAGAAAATTCCAAACATTCTTCCATTTCTCCATTTTCTGCATAAATTAAACAAATAGGGCACGTCTCGCGACGCTTTAAGACATATTGAGTTCGTCTTTAATTAGCTGGGAAAACGCATAAAAATACTGTCCCTAAATCAACCGAAAAAGCATATGATGTTTACATCTTAATTTGGCAAAAAATATTGTCATCGTCAAATTTCCTAGTTAAACAGAACCTGTAAATAATTAAAATATTTTATTAGCTGTTAAAAGCAATAAAGATTGCGTGAACTTCAACGCATTTGAAAGATAAAATTTCTTGCCCAAAGCATCGTTTGAAAGAACCTTGTAAAAACACTTAAGAATTTTATGAGCTATTCTAAGATTAGCTTTCTTTCAAAAATTTTCTTATTTTGCCTTCAGCTGACTAGAAGTGTTTTGAAGAGAAGTAATTTCCGCATTACATTTTTATGATTTATTAGAATGTATATGAGCTTAAAAAAATGTATTTTACTATATATATATATATATATATATATATATATATTTACTATATATTTATACCAATTTTGTTCAAAATCAATCAAACGTTTCTGAATAACTTAAAGCTCCAAATAATTAGCATATATTCTTATATCAAAATAACGGATGCTGCTAATTTTAACATTTATATTCAGTATTCGTTATGACATAATATTTGTTTTATAGTCATCAATAAGATTAAACTGTGAACTAAGTTACCAGTATCCATTAAACGTTTTTTCGTCAAAACAAAAATGGCGAAAATGAATATTTTTTGGAAAGTTTTGCTGAATTTGAATTTTTGAATTTCGATGTTTAATATTAAAATCATTGTATAATGAACTGCAAAGTTTTTATAAGATCTAACTTTAGGGGACAGAGATGATTATTTATATTCATTAATTTTAATTTTGGATTTTACTATCAGCAGAAAGTGAGATGCTGTTGGCTTTGTATAGAAGTAACACATATATAATGTTAAGATTAGACACTTTTCACGTATTCTAATATTTTAATGGAGCGGATTTTTCTGCAATTCCACTCAAAAATGTTAAAACTAACTCTCCCACCACTGCAACTAATATACCATAAGACTACATAAATTATAAAAAACAAGAAATTGTACACAAACGTTAATCAATTGAAATTTGGTAAAATCAAAACTTCAGAATAGTATAAATATCTAAGTGGGTATTAAGGCTAGAGATTTATGCTTTAGACATTTTTTTTTAATGTGTTTTTAATTGAAACAATTTTTCTGCAAAGATTCCGTAGTTGAGAATTTTTACTTCCCTAAAAATAATAGAAGCATTGCAATACTGAAGATTGTAGTACTGATTGCAATAATGAAAATAAAGTGTTATTAGCGAACAGTTTATTTTTCACAGGAAAAAATGTAGCAGCAGTTACTATACAAGAGTCTTGTCGAAATTGCCTGATCTTTTTTTTTAATTATATTTTGCTTTTTTCATATTTTACTGTACTTGACTAGTACAAAAATGTTCTTTCTTCTTTTTTTCTCCTTTAATCATAATATGTGTAAATGGCGAATTCAGAATGAAAAAAGTCGCCATTAATAAGATATAGGGCTCGACCGCAGGCTATTTTTGGCCGAAGGGCCGATGCCAATTGTTGGCCGATGGTTCAAACACGGCCGATAGCTGATTAGTTTTTGTTTCGAATTTCCGATGCTGATGGCCGATGAAAGTTACAAACCAAAAGACGGCCGAAGTGTAAGTTTCAAACATTTTTAAAGGAGCAAAAAAATTATAGAAACCGACGGCAAATCAAATTAAAAAAATATAGGATAAATAAATAGGATAGCTAGATAGAGGCCTTTGGCATATTTATATTTCTTTCTTTTTAATGAAAATGTTACATCGAAAATTACAGCGAAGTAGAGAAAAAAATACATATGTGGCCGAAATATATTTCTAACAAAAGACGAAAGAGAGAGAGGGGGGGATTTATAAAGGCTTGTAATGAAAAGTCACATCAGTACACCAGTAGTTAAATGTTCGAAGGTAAAAACGGAGCTAAACCAAAACTAACTAGATTTATTGTATTTCAACAAGTAAAAGAAACTTCCGGATGGAAATCTAAAATATTACTATTGAATTAGTTTTAAATGTTGTTATGAAAAAAAAAACTTTTGGAATTTCTTCCACGAAATTAAAAAATAAATAAATAAAAATAGGAACGTAGCCAAGGAGGGAAAAGAGAAGCGATCCTTGAAAGAACTCAACCAACATTGGCCTGCAATCGCGTTTTCAAAATTTCGAAAAAATGACGAACAATGCCCCTACGCAACACTTCCGAAAATCGTGTAAAATTGCGTTTTTGGAACTTTAATTTCTAAAAACTGAAATTAGATAATCTGCACTCCATTTTTACGCCTAATGCCTACCACAAGGTGACCTTGAATTGGACTATTTGCACGTTTTTGAAATTTGATTATCGAAAAATTACTGCAGAAGAGTGCCTAAACTCTATTGCTCCACCTAACGCTGCCTAAGATGGTTTGCAATCGCGTTTTAAAGACAAACTGAATATTAAATAATAATAATTATATTTATAAATCAAATGTTCAAATAATTTTTTCACTTAATTATATCTTAATAACTACTATTCATTAAGCTCAAGAACGAGCTTTGAATAAACTTTTAATTATATAGTGAAAAATAAATAATAGTTAGATTTTTTCCCCAAAAAACATCGGCGATACATCGGCAATTAGATGTTTCTCCAGGCCGATGGGCCGATGTCCTCTTCAAGTTAGCATCGGCCACCGAGGCATGAATTTTTTAATCATCAGCGCCGATGGATCGGCCTGGTCGATGCATAGGTCGAGCCCTATTAAAATACCGAAAGATCGGGTGAAGGATATGATCCTGTGCTGCATATGCTGCACAAATGTGCTCAAAAAGATCTGTTTCTGAGTTCACCAAATAAGGTTTAACATGCTTTTATATTGTCAATAAAGAATTTTTCTGTCTTTTCTAAAGTTTTCTAGGCGTTTTTCCATAGAGATTTATTGGAAAATCGTGTTCCTAATAAAGGCATTTTTTTTTTGTTTAACTGCTGACAAATATTGTTTTAACTTAAAATTTAACATGGAATGATGTTGTTCTTATTTTTTATGAGTAACTTGATTAATGTACAAAAAATGTAGCCAATTGAATTGTAAATCGCAGAGATGTTAAGCTCTAAATATTAGGTAGGCCTTATTTGGCACATCTATCTATAAGAAACATTCAGTTAATGCATAAGCAATACTTTTTACAAATTTACATTTCGTAAACGTAAGAATGAAACACCAGTTAATTTTCAAAAACACTAAATTTGAAGATAATATAAGGAAAAAACTGGTATGGGGAGGGAGAGACAACAGGATGTAATACTAAAAAGAGCATGCATAAAATCTCGTTATGAAAATATTCAAAACTGATGTTTTAAAAGAAAATAAGGGGATGGGAAGACAACGGAATATAATACTGAAATAAGCTTGCTAAAAAAGTGCATGAATTATTTTTCTTCCATATTATCAAATTTATGTGAAAAATAAAATTAAAACTTCGATAGAAAACTAACAAAATCAAATTTTCTAGAAAACGCTTCGAGGTGCACACTCAAATGTAACAAACTAATAATCTGTGAACTTCATAAAAAGTAGTCAAACGGTCTAGGCCCTATTCGTTTCACATACGGAAACTTTTACAGATTTACAACCAAATTATCTGCTTTATTATTAGTAGATACATTTAAAATTTAAAACCAGCATGTCCAAAGTGACAGTACGTTTTACATCTACATTTGCAAAGGAAATTAAAAAAATCCTCCCCCTCCCTTTCTTCTTATTTGATAAAAAATCACGTTATGAAAATATTCAAAACTGATGTTTTAAAAGAAAATAAGGGGATGGGGAGACAACGGAATATAATACTAAAAAAAGCAAGCATAATTTACTGTAACGCTTACTCAACCAGAAATAGCACGAATGAATTCAACATTAGAAGAAAAAATATTTTTGTTAACAACATTGGCGCTTTTCTGAAGAAACACATATAATGCGTAGATCGAAAAAAAAAAGAAAAAGAAAAAGAATCAAATTAGAAACTAAACGGATTAAATTTAATTCGAAAATCTTTTAAATCTGTTTACCGAGCGTATAAAGTCTTTCTTGACATTACATCAGCATTGTAGAAAACAAAAATTGTTTAATTTGAAGGAACTTAATTTGAAAGAACTTTTTGATTCAAGCATTTCCAAACGGTACTATAAGCTTGACGATCAACTGCAAATTCAATGCAGTGAATTGTTAAAAGCCATATTTGGTACATAGAAAAAGGTTGTGAATTTTGAAATATAAAATAACTGAAAGTCTTTACTTGCATTAGAACGTCACGATTCTAAACTAATTGAGCTCTTCGGTAGTTCAGATTCTCAAACTGTTCGGATTATGCCGTTTAAAAAAATTGGTATGCTATTTTATTAAATAAAATCATAAATAAATATGTACATAGCAAAAAGATTATACAGGGTGTTCCGATTTAACCTGCAAGACCTTTTTTTTCGCAACCGTTAGTCCTAGATATAAACTTCCAATTGCAAAAATGTTCAAAATTAGAAGCTGAGTTAAGATATTGAAAGTTTGAAGGAAAAATAAAAATAAGTCACAAAATACAAAATTTACCTTTTTATACGGGACCAAAGCCCCCTAACTTATATTTAGGAAAATAATCTCTATTGAAAAATAATTCCAACAAAAAAAGTATGAAATTAGTACGACTAATATTCACTGAGATATGAAACGCAGCGTTTTGTGATTTACACCACTATTCACTCACCGTCAAGATCTTACACCTCTGCCATTTTTCGGGGGAAATATAACGGTTAACAAGTGTTTAAAAATATATGTGCGCATAGAGTGTGGTTTTTCATATTGTTTGAGGTTTTGTAGTGTGTTTTTTGCGTATCACGGCATAACATTTACATTTATTTTTGATTAGCAATGAAAAATATAAATATACATTTTTTTTCTTACTTTGACGACCTGTCATTCTTCTGAAAGGGCGATAAGTTCCAATCTCAACTTCTGTACGGTCCCTTAAAACTTTGAACTGGAATATGTCTTTGAGATTTGGTCGCACAAATTTCAAGTTTTTTGTGTAGTAATATTTTTCAATGGAAATGTTAGATAAAAGACCTAGGGCCCGTATAAAAAACTAAATTTTGTATTTTTTGACTCATTTTTATTTTTGCTTCAAACTTTCAAAATCTTAACTCTGCATCTGGTTTTGAGCATTTATGTAATTGGAAGTATAGATCTAGGACTAACGGTTGCCAAAATAAAGATCTTGCAGGTTAAAACGAAACAAAATTACATTTTGTTAACAGAAATTAATTCCCATTGCGTAATATACATAAAAGAAATTGTATTCATGAGATTGTGTTCAGATTTTTGACGTTCAGACGTTCGAATAAAGGTCATTTGGTTTTCCAGTAGACCTCCAAGTAACTTCCATTGCGTGTATAGTAACTTTTTGGGGATATCTATATAGTTTGGGCATATCTAATTGGTTAGCCTCTATCACGTCTACAACTATTTTTCGAGAAAAAGGCAAAAAAAAAAAAAAAAAAATTGTAGTTGCTTGTGATTATGTACGCTTGACCTGAATTTAGCATTTCCTTTCCTGCCTCAACTTTTTAGAGATGACACAAATTTACCGTCAAATACTCGTCTATTTGTGACGTCACTTCCGTCTCATTAATTTCTAGAGTTTATTGCAAATGGAAGTTGAAAATGTACATTTTCATTGGTCAAAAGAAATATATCTTTACGATTTGTGAACTTCAAAAACGAGTGTTTTGTTCATTGAATTGAAATTCGTTAAAAGATATCGTTTATAAGGAAATCTAATATTTGAGAATAATGCATTCAATGAAAAATAAATAAAACACCAAACCTATGTTTGTTTTAAAATGTTTTCATTATTAAAAGTTAACTTTACAATTCAGATCGAGAGGTAATGAGCTGATATCGCACAGTAAAATAATGTTCAGTTTTTGTTATAAATTCAGTTATTATTTATTAATAGTGCGAAAGTAAGACAAAAAAAAAACTTTTTTACTTACAGAGACTAGGAGAAGCTCTTTTTTAAAAAAAGATTAATGAAGTGCTCCTTTCTAACTTAAAAAGCAAAATAATACTTTTTCCTGAAATTTTACACTTTAAAATGAGAGTTGCGACTGCGCATATTAGGTATGCGATAATTTAATAATTTACTGAACATTATTCCATAAAAATTGAGGAAATAAAAGCAGTTGACTTTTATTTAAGGGTTAAACAATTTCACTTTAAATCATTCTTAATACAACAAAATGGCTCGGATTGCTATAAAATAAAGTACATTTCTTTTTTAATGTTAAAAAAATAAATAAATAAAAGTAAACAAAATAAGGAACTAAAAGACGTAAACATGGAAACGAAATAAAACGTAATTTTAGTTGAAAAAATCAATCCCATTCGTATTTGATTTTTAATTTTATTCCCGATCTCAATTATTACGTACCCTGGGATTCCAGCATTTTAAAAACAGCTTTTAAAGCTCCTCTATTGCTAATAGAAACTTCAATGTATTTTTTTGCAGGAAATTTCAATTTTTTTGAATGATCTAAAACTTAAAAATGTGCATGAACTATTTTTTTTCCATATTTTCAAACGTATGTAAAAATAAACTTAAACTGATTTAGAAAACTAACAAAATTGAATTTTCGAGAAAACGCTTCGAAGTGCACACTCACATGCTACAAACCAATACTTTGCGAATTAAAAGAAAAGCGGCCTAATGATCTAGGCCCTATTCGTGTAACAGACACTTTTACAGACTTACAACCGATTTATCTGCCCTACTATTAGTAGAGATATTCAAAATTTGAAACCAGCATGTCCAAAGTAACAGTACGTTTAGTTCTACATTTACAAAAGAAATTTAAAAAATCTTACCCCCCCCCCTCCCCCCTCTCCTCTTATTTGATGAAAAATCACGTTATGAAAATATTCATAACTGATGTTTTAGTTTTTCTAAATTTTAGCTATTTCCTCCCGTTTTATTTAACCATTTTAATTTTGTAGACATTGAAAATGATTATATATGCACGGGCATAGCAATTTGCCAGTAGGTAGTAATGGGAAATTTAATCAAACTTTTCGATGAATTCTTTTGCCGAGTTTAACGGAAAAAAATTCATCTCAACAACTTTCTCTAAAACTATTATGAATTCGTTCTAGCACAAAGGTAAAACTAATAATTTCCACTAGGTTTTATTCATATTCTTTTGATTACACAAAAAAACCCCCTCATAACGTCAAAATTACTTCATACCCTAACAATGGACAATTTAGTGAAATAATTTTATTATTAAAAATATTAAAACTTGTGCTGCTTATTTCTGTCATTTTTTATGCACGGTGTTCCGGAATGAATTATGAATTAAAATATTTGGATCCGGTTTTTTTCTCTTTGTATTTGACTTATCAAAATTTATATAGATTTTTTGTGTGCGTGTGTGTTTATCTTTGCGCTCTGATAAGGTTTGTTTGCTTTGTATAACTTGTCATTTTTGATTTTGTTGTGCATTCGTATTTAAAACTAGCTGTGTTTTACAGTCTACCTCGAAAAAAAAATCGAAAATTTTTTTTTTTTTTTTCGAAAATAAAATTTGAAGTGAAGCATGTTCAACAATCAGGCTTAAATGAAAGAATAAAGTAGATTAAAATTCCCCGTCAGCGTGTAGAAAAGAGCAATTTTATGAGTGTAATTTTAAATTCACAAACCACTTTGTATTTTTTATAAATTCTAAAAGCCCCTCTCCTTTATGTGAATTCCTGAGCAGCAACGAAGCTCTGTGCCGAATGTAGCAGAGATTCGACGTAAACTGTGGATTTCTATAAGGACATCCGTATGCACACATCCGTATACAGTTTTTTATGTCTACATATAGGGTAGACCGGGGCACGTTTACGCGGATTTTTTTCAATAAACTTTTGTGCTTTAACTTAGAAACAGTAACGTAAAGAGTAAAAACTTAAATTAAGGAAAAACCTTAATTAAAATGAAAAACAATAAGCCTTTTGGGTTTACAAGGACGACTTTTCTGTGTAAAAATATGTGTGTTAATAAACGTCAAGAAAATAAACAAAAGGAACTATAAACATTTGAAATAGTAATAGAAATAGATTAACTTAGACAAATGATGAAAAGTTTTATAACTAACAGAAAAATTCAAAAGAGTTGAGTTGATAGCGGTAATGCAGTTGATTGTTTTTTTTTTTTTTTTTTGTTTTTTTTTTGGTCTTCTGAACCATTTAATTTTTGATATTTTTTTGATTTTGTAATGTTTTCATTCAAAAAACGCTCCTGTTGACAATTTTTCCGTAAAAATTTAGCATTTTCTCTTCATTAAGTATTTGTTTCTGTTTTCTTAGGTTTACTGGTTTAGACTGTATCTCTCTTGGTTTGACGTAAATCGTTTTTGTCCTTCCGACTATCAGCTTCTTTCGCCGTTCCGTTTTCGTCCAATTGCAGTTATTCTTGCTTTACCCGAGTACTTATTAGAAAACTCTTCTTCGTAACGCTGTTATCGTTCTTTTAAAGTGCTTCGATTGGTTCCTTGATTGCAAACACTCATTGGTTGATAGGTAAGTACTTTTATTCTGCTAAATTTAAATTGCTTTCGTACCCGTCAGGCCGTAGCCAGCATGTCACTAAAAGCATTCTGTTTCCTCTAAAATATTTCTAGTTAGTGAAGTGAATCATGTATGCTGAGGTAAATACTTGAATTCTCATGTTTAAAGCTTTAATTAGTTCCTTATTTAAATAAAGTGTGTTAAATTACTGAGGAGTGAAAGTAATGTCCTTGTATAAGTGTAGAAGGAAGTTTGATTAGTACTCAGGCTCGAAGAACGATCACAAATAACAAAATTTGCTCTTAAAGAAAGTTCATTCATAGGACATCCATGACGCCATTGTTTGAACAAGAAATCTGTAAATAAAAATGCTAGGCATGAATAAGCACTTTTGAAAGATCACAACTGATCTCTTGGTTAGTTTATAAAAACAACGGCAAAACTTTAGGAGATTGAATGAATACGAGTTTATTATAAGAGAGGTTTATTACAGAAAGATTTAGTTTGGTAGACACATTTTTAGGTGAAAATAACTTCCTCAATTGTTAAAAGTGCTGTAAAATGTGAACGATGAAGAAATCAAGCAGTAATAACTTCAGTAATGTAACAAGTGTTAATGTTTTATCGTCACTTTTATAGTTTACAAATCATACACTCACTGCGAAAGGTTAATCACGAAGAGGAAAATGTAAATTTCCGGCAGAAGATAAAGGTAGATAGAAGCATGCAAATAAGTTAGGTAGCAGCAAATAATGGTTTCGTGTCGAGAAATATACAAGAAAGACAGTCGTGAAAGAAAGCAGCATTGTGAAGGATTACAGGAGTTGCTTGTTAGTGCCGATAAAATGTGTTTAGAACTTTCGTACAGTTTGTTTTCAAGTCAGACGTGTTTATATGGCTTGCAGAAGATAAATGGAATATTCTGAGCGATGGTAACCTGTCGGACGCATTTAATCTGGATAATAAATCATTGATGTTGCTATTTTCTTTGGCGTTCATCATTCCGTCATTTCACGATCATGGAAATAATTTCTAATGAGCCAAACAGTTGTCCAAAGACCTGTGACCGGTCGCCTAAGAGTTACGAACTATGCGAAAGATCGAAGTATTGCTGTTGTAGCCAAGCGAATTGAAGGGCGAGCTCCACACGTGTGACATGTATGGTTGCAGCGGCTATTGGTAAAACGATATCTGCCACTTGGATGCACCGAAGGCTACATATGAATAATTTGTATACCCGGGTATCACGAGTTTGTGTTCCTCTCTCCTTCCAATCCAGAGGGACACGGTTAAAGTGGTGCCGCCAACATGTCGATTTGAATGTGTCTGATTACGGCAATGTTATGTTCACAGATGAGTCAAGATTTGCTCCGCAACCCAATGAGAATCATGTAAGAGTCTGGTGAGAACAAGACACACGTAATCTGTCCCAGAACATCATCAAACATCACGCATTCCGAGATGGCATGGCTTTCGTTAGGGTATCGCACCAACCTGCACGTCGGGGCTTTGTGACGGCTATACGGAATCGGGATGAAGTCCTAGACCCTACTGTGAGATTGTACGCTGCTGCAGTGGGTCCTACTTTCGTTTTAATTGACAATAATGGCATCCCCATAGAGCTGCCATCGTTGACGACTACCTGGCGAGTGAGATTATTGCACGTATGGATTGGTCGGCGAATTCGTGCGGCTTTAATCCCTTGAAAATCTTTGGAATGGCCTCGGCCTTGCTATGTGTGCTCGTTTTTCACCCGCAGCCACTCCCACAGAGTTGGAAGTTGTTGTACAGGAGAAATGGGATTTACTCGACACTGTGGTGGTTGATCATTTCATAAAAAGTATGGTTACACGCTGTAAACCTGGTGTGCAGATGAGGAGCGCAAATGACTCCAATATAATGTCTTCTAATAATTAATGAAAATTTACTTTTGTTTCCATCTCTAAATGTGATTTTTTGTTTTGTTCGCTGCAGAGAAATATTTGCTACTTTCCTGCCCCATTTCTTGTCAATCATAGCAGAACTTATCCTTTATTTTTCGCATTTTACGTATTCGTGCTTAACTTTTGGCAGTAAGTGTAGAATGCGGCCCAACAAGTTCACTTTCCCCATCTTCTGAGGGTGTATCATGAAACATTTTATTAATAAAAAAATTCGGGATATATGTTATTATCTTTCAAATCTCGTGTCAAAATAATTTAGCTGAGAGCTCAGACGTTAGATTTTTTCCCACTTCACCTATTTCTTTTAAATTCAACACTTAGTTTAGTTCATTTAGGTACGCACCAGTTGAATACTTGGTAAAACAAAAGAAAAAAAAAAAATCTCCGTAAATCACGCGAGAACTCGCGCGATGGAAAAAACTAATGATTTGTTCACAGTCGACGCATTTCGCCCACTACGATGCATTTCGTGCGCGAAATGGCTGCAGAGCGAGTTTTTCACGAGAAAACAATTTGAAAGCTAACGTGAATTACTCGTCGTAACACGAAAATATATGAAAAGGAATCATCGGCTTCCATACTGACTACTAAGTATTGGTTTCGTGAATGTGCTTTCATCCTTTTAGCATTACTGACTGCGCAAGTTCCGACACCGCACTAGCCTAAACATAGCTTTGTTACTGTGTATAAATAACCACTCCTTATTATTTTTTTTTCTAAATTCTAAATATTAAAGGTGATGAAATATTGTGGCACCTTGGCATAATCTTACTTCTAAAGTTTGTGAAGTTGGAAAGAAAAAGGGAAAGTGTGTGACAATTTTAGAAAAGGTGAAAATTAGCTTGAACAACTAAAAAGGGGATCGAAGATAGAACGACAATTTGGTATGAGGGAATCTTTCATACGTGCAATTAAAAAACGAAAGAAAAGGCAATCCGTAAAGCAACAGAACAAAATTTTGATTTTAAGCTTGCAGAGTTGTTTCTAAGCAAAATGCAAACAGTATGAAATTGGACACTGCTCTTGTACTGTGGGTTATAGAGACTCTGGTAAAGGACTCTGGTATAGATGGAATCGTTATATAAAAAAATTTTGAAAAAAAAATAGAACCGACTTCAAAATTGCTCTAAAAAGTGAAAAATAATTTTATTCTTTAAACACCTTCGATAATACTTTTAAACATAATTTTTGAAGTTGGCGCAAAAACGATCGATAAAATCATTCACAGCCATAACTCAACTACAAGTATAAATTTAACCAGGTCCAGTTTCTTCACTACCACATGCATTACGCATTGGTGACAGCATATTTGAGTAACGATATAAATGTTTCGTTCCTAAGTTTGGATGATTTTTTGATAAAAATATGAACGAAGCATGGTTACAATGGATTTTACTTTTTGTTTTTGCGCCAACTTCAAAAATTATGTTTAAAATTATTATCGAAGGTGTTTAAAGAATAAAATTATTTTTCACTTTTTAGAGCAATTTTGAAGTCGGTTCTATTTTTTTTTCAAAATTTTTTTATTTCATTCTTTTTAGTGTAAATGTAGATATTTCAGTAAAAGTAAGAAGTTACCTAGTAAGAAGTGCGGCTCTATATCACTGTATTGCTTTAGAAAAGCCTTTATTCAAAATTATCATTACAATTACTATTAATGTTACAGTTATATGGCACCAAACTTTTATAACAATGAGTTTCATATTGTCGCGTAGATGAAGATAGCGAAGACAATGTGAAAGCCAAATGAAGCGAATACTCGTTAGTCTCAACTCGAGATCTTTATTCAGAACTACGAATGAACGTTACATCTCCTTATATACAACTTGAAAAAGTGCTGGAACTTTCCAGACTTGAAAAGAGACAGAAATTAATAGAACATTCGAGAAAATACGGGAAACAGTAGAAACGAAATTTTAGTAAAATTCACTTTGTCCTAGTCGGGATTTGAACCCGGGTTGCTCGTGTGGGAGACGAGAATTCTACCACTGAGCCACCGTTATCCACGGATGAAAAGAGCGAACTTCGCTACAATATGATTTTAATCATTTAATAGGGAAATTTACTGTTTTTTGCCCATAACTTTTTATCTAAAGAACAAATATGGTCAAACAAAGTAATGGGACCTAAGTTGAGCCATCCTCTATCCATTAAAAAAAGAATCATTAAAATCGGTTCACTAGGTGAGACGCTATGAGTGGACAAACAAAAAAAAAAAAAAAAAACATACATACGGTATGAACTGATAACCGCCTCCTTTTTGAAATCGGTTAAAAAGTATATGCGAATCAACTCTATTTTAAAATATTTTAGAATAACGATCTGGTTGCACGGCATAAATCTTCAATTTTTTAGTTTACTTTAAATATTGTATCTACTTTACTGTTCTGTAATAGTGCAGCGCTTTATTATTACTACATGTTTTAAGTACTGTAGGGGAGACCGGGGTTAATTGTTACACGGGGTAAGTTGTTACATTCGAATTTAAAATTAAGTACCTGGAGAAACTGACACTTTCCTTGCAGTAGATGATAGCACTCACCCATCTGCATTCCCTGACAAACACTGGAGAGCTTGCAGTCAGTAATATGGAAAGTGCTCAAGGAAAACGGTTTTTTGAGTGAAGTTATTTTTCTTTCCGCTGTTATTTTTCTATTTGTGACGATGCCGTTGCATATAACGAATTTATTTCTATACCACGTGAACAGCCACGTGAAGCCTACATTTTTAGGTAAGTGCTAACATATTTAAAAGTTTTTTACAAATATATAATACCGGTAATATATGCTAAGAACTAAAGTGGCGTCGTATGGGGCAAGTTGTTACAATTTTGTTGGGGGTAGTTGTTACAAGTAACAACTTGCCCCATGCAAGTTTTAATTTAATATTGTGTTTTCTTTCTAAAGGTGTGGGGGACTATAAAAACAAGACAGACAGGGGCAAAACACCTAAAGAAACATACCTGGATGTGACTAAAGAAGTAATTGCAAGGAGTTCATTACGAAAGGCAGCCGATGATTTTTATGACACTAGATATAGTCTGCAGTAAGATGAAAAATGCTAGTAATGGTCAGAAGTATTTCTGATCTGTTTTATTGCATGATTTAATTCACATAAAATACTGTAGTTGGATGACGATATTAATAATAATAATAAGAGTATTTCTGATCTCTTTCATTCTATGATTTAATTTATTGTTAATATGTATGGTTGAATCAATAATAATAATAATTACAACAATGATAATAATAATAAATAATGTATTATTCGAATGGGTAGGTCTTTCTCCAACGCTGCAGGCAGTGCAGAAGTGAAGACGGTTCGCAAACGGAAACCATAGGTCAGCCAGCGCCACTACAGCAGGTACACCAGTAAAAAATGTTTTGCAAGCCGAAACTGGAAACAAAAATCTGTGAAAAAGAAATTGTGTCCAACAGAGAAGAAATCAAGAGACACAAAGGGAAAAAAATGCAAAAAGGTGCGTCCAAACAATACGTTTTTCAGATGAAGATGATGAAGACTGGTTCTGCATAGAGTGCTCTAAACCGTACTCAGAATCCAAAAAAAAAAAAAAAAAAACAACTAAACGGCTTCAGTGTCGTAATTGTGACAAATAGGCGCATGACTGATGTGCTAAGTTTGATAAATTATGTGCTTGTAAAAATTGTAATTCGGACAATGATAATGATGATGATAGTTTATTAGAATAAGTCATTAATAAAGAAAATCTGTAAAGCCAAAAAGTTTTTAATTTTTAAACGTGGTTAAGAATTTTTAAAATTTAACAGTATGAACCAGAAAATGTGTAAAATTCATTTCATTACTAAAATATATCTCATGTAACAACTAACCCTATATACTGTTACAACATGTCTGTGGTGGGGTAAGTTGTTACAATCTACATCTAGTCAAAAAACTTGAAATATTTTAGAGTAGTGGATTCTAATCATTTTTAAAAAAATACGTTATGAATGTTAGACAATCGAGATGCATTTTAAAGTTTCACGTGTGTAAATAATTAAAATAGTTTAGCGTAAAAAAATTGAAAAAAATTGTAACAACTAACCCCGGTCTCCCCCATTGTTTATTTAATGTCTTTCTCACCCTCGATCCCATTGATCATTGATTTTATGCATCGTAACAGTATTTTAAGTTGAATAATGCAATTTTTTTAAAAAATGCAGTGAAAGTTTAGCTCTTATGTGTGAGAAGAATTGGCCTAAAACAGTTTGAGAAGTGTTTAAAAATTCCTTAAATTATTTGGTATGTTAATAATAAAGTCGTACATAACCTTTTCCACAATGCGAAATTTCGACTTACGCAAGCGGTCTTGGAACGAATTCCTCGCGCAAGGCGGGACTTGACTTACTCCGATTTGTACCCCCCCCCCCCCCCTTCACTTGCAAGCTACAGTCAGGCAAAGACTTATTGCGAAACATTTCACTTTCCTGGAGAATGTTACAAGAAGCTAGAGCGAGAATCTTGTTTGCAGCAAGGGTTTTCAGAATGGTTAGTAAAAATTATTTATAATTATTGTAGGAATACAAAATTCTGTACAGAATTTGTGAAAATCAAACCGAGTACAAACCTGGCTTCAAAATACATCTACTTGTCCTGGTTTTCAAGTGTAACAACTGGCATGGTTATTTTGAAGTATAGTATGATAAAAACAGTCACTAAATTACGAGACAGCCCCTTACTTCAATTAAATATTTTAGTGCTATTTATGTACTCCGATCAGTGAAATTTGCAGTGAAATTATAAAATCTCGATATGCAAAAGCAATATGGTTATTTTGGACTGTGAAGTAGAGATTGAGAAGAATGGTATGTATGGGAAATTTGAAATACTTTTTTAACGCTTTAATGTTTAAATTATCTTACGGTCATCAACTTTTTTACAACCAATTGTTTTTTTTTTTTTTTTTTTTTTTTTTGCAAGGTGATTTTGATAGGGGAAAAAAGAAGAAAATTTCGGTAAATTACGCGAGAACTTGCAATTATTATTTTTTTTCGTTTTTGTTTTTGTTTTTGGTTTTGGAACACATTTTACTTGGACATTACAGATATAATTTGTTCTTCCAATCAAATAACTCTTGTGTGAAGAAATATCTTATAACTTTGAATGAAAGCACTAAAATATTCACTAAATCACTCTTTAGTCCGGGTAAAATGGTCACTTTTTGTTACATTTAGAGATGACCCATGTGATGCAAAAGCTTGTTTTTTGGTTTTATTACGTAATACAAGCACGAGAGACTTTTTTCCCGCGAGCACCACGGGAGACAAACCAAGTAATCTCAAGTCACGATTTAATTCGTTAAACTTGGCACACTTTTTTCACGTAGCCAACCTGTGACTTAGTGACTTAATTATACGTTTATATAAAAAAAACCTCTATTTTCAATACGTCTAAAAAACTTCAACTTAGTATAAATTCGATGTTTGACGTGTTCTGCTATTATTTGCATCAAAAGGAAATTTTTTAAATGTCGCATTTTGGAAAGAAATGGCTGTTCAATTTTAAAAAGAGATCGTTAACTTAATGTGTTAGAAAACAAACTCAAACGGACGAAAATATATTTTTAAATACACTATTTATCTATTTCCAAACAAGACGTTTAAAAACGTTTTTTAATGCAGTTCTCGTATATTAATTTATGTAACTGGTTGCTACGAAAGCCCATTCCTATATCTTATGCAATTGTACTACTAAATTGTATATTCTCATTGAGGAAAATATTCCTATTTTTATTTCCAAACAAGTTTATCTGTTTTTGATTTCAGAAAAAACCAAAAGAAAAAAATATATAAATAAAATAAATTGTTAGCCAACTGTTTGCTGAACGTATCTGACATAATTTAGTTTGGAGGAATTTGTAAGATAATTCAATTCCCATACTTTGCAATATAAAAAAAATGCATAATCAAAAAAGTAAAACAACTGGTCTCCGAATGTGGATTACATAGAGCAAAATTTAAAGATCGCTAGCTCAAGATATGTTCTACGGAGATAAAAAAGGATTATAAATGAAGAAAGCCATATGAGGCAGTGAGAAGCAAAGTGATGTAAGTGGACATTTTCAAGTTTTGAGTAAAACGATTATAAATATTATGTCATGGGTAGGTTTTCATTGATTTTTTTTTCTGAATCATGCTATACAGCTGCACCTACCAGGACTACTAGTACCATCTCTTGCCCCAAGACAGAGGAGAGATTCACCGACCATCTAATTATCTAAAATTTTTAATTTTTCCACTTACATCCCTTTGCTTCTCACTGCCTCATTATATATTTCAAAGCTAGAATCACTACTTCAAAACTTATCATAATCATATATTACTTCTCAAGTATGTTTTTTTGGTACGCAATAACGCCCTTAACACATTTTTGACCAAAGGTCAGAATTTCAGTAAAGAATTTTTAATTAACGCTGTTTCGTATATTTTTTACAAATTTAATTTTTATGCTATTTTAAAAGGTTTAGAAAGCATCTATAAAATAATAGTAATTCATTTGGAACACAAGCACTTTTTTAGAGAAAATTTCAAAAAATGCTTGTTTTTTACCTTGAAACGTCGACTGTCAAATTCGACTTTTTGAAATTGTGTAATTAATCCAATTGAGATTAATCACACGTTCTTATAAAGGGTTAAAGTTGTAAATTCTATAGATAAAATAAAAATAAAAATAATGTCATAAAAAATCTTATAAATCGTTATTCAAATTTAATGGTGCGTAAACGCACCATTGGCCGAATGCATGAACAATAAGCAAAAATTGAAATCCTAGTTTTTATGCAAGAAATCGTACGTTTTTTTTTTCCTTTTTTTTTGAAAATTGTTGTTATTTTATTTAAATTTGTCTAATAGATGTGTCCTAATAAATTCCTCTATTTTTTTTCGAAAAAATATGCTAATGACAATAATAGTCACGATTTCCAATTTTCCGCAACCAACCGAAAATATTTTTAGGCATACTAATTCTTTCTGGATACCATTCTCTTCCTCAAGTAGATATGCACTGGTCTTTAGATGAGGATAAAGGACTGCCAATAATTCGGAAAAGCACGAGTAGAATCAGATTTAAAAACATAAAACAAAATATCCATTTATCCGATAACTCTTGCCTTGATAAAACAGACAAGTTTACTAAATTACGCCCATTTTTCTTGCATATAAAAAAAGTATCCACAATTTGGAATCTTTTCTCAAAATTTGTCAATTGACGAAGAGAGGGTGCCTTATTTTGGAAGGCATTCATCAAAAATGTTCATAAAGGAAAAGCCAGTAAGGTTTGGATTCAAACTTTGGTGTTTGTGCTCATCAGACGGATACCTTTTCCAATTCATTCCGTATGGAGGTGCTGAGACTAGCAGTAATCAACAAAAAAATGCCATCAGGAACAAGTGTTGTTATGAAATTACTTAACGTTGTTCCAAAACCTGAAATGCACGAAATATATTTTGATAACTTTTTTCTTCCTACAGATTATTCGAAATTTTGAAAGAAAATGCGTTTTTTTTTTTTTTTTTTTGCATCTGGACACAGTTTGCGAAAATCGCATTGCTGAATGTGTATTGGATGACTCCAAAAATATGAAAAAAAAAACCCCTCGGGATTCCTATGATTTTGCATTCAACAAGGATGCGAAGACATTGGTATCAAAT
The DNA here is from genome assembly GCF_026930045.1 of Uloborus diversus. Lineage (NCBI taxonomy): Eukaryota > Metazoa > Arthropoda > Arachnida > Araneae > Uloboridae > Uloborus > Uloborus diversus. The sequence continues at coordinate 48,390,196 of NC_072740.1, read as the reverse complement.
AGAACGACAATGCTGTAGCAACGATTGTTACCAATAATGGGACCGTTTTGCTAATTGTAAATGCCAAACGTATAGCCCCAGTGAACGAAAGGAAATTTCTGTTTCACAACCGAACTTTATTTTGGATTACAATAAGTATATGGGAGGCGTTGACCTGCATGACAATGCTATAGCAAATTACCAGATCAGAATTCAAAGCAAAAAATGGTGGTGACCATTATTTACAAATATTATTGATAGTCTGATAGTGAATTCATGGAAGCTACATAGAATTGCTAATAACACAAAAATGCCACTTACAGACTTTAGGTCATACATAGCGATTGCCTTATTAAAAGCTGAATTCAAGGACAATCTATTTGGTGAAAATACGGTACAAATAACACTTCCAAAGAAGGGTCGTCCATCATCTACAGCTCTACCGAAAGAAATACGGACTGATAGAATCGCATATACCATCAATGAACACGAAAAAAAAGCCCGCAGACCATGCAAATTGAGCAAAAACTACACGATTTATTTGTGCCTCAAATGCACAGTCCATTTACATCCAAATTGCTTCGAAAATTTTCATTTAAAAATGTAAAAAGTCGACTAAGAATACTATTGTTCCACTGAAATATTTGTTCATTAAATTGGCCAATGGTGCGTTTACGCACCATTTTATTTTTTTGATTAAATATTATTTTTTATGCAGGAAACTTTTTTTGTGTCTTAATAGATGCAGTTTAAACCCAATTTTAAGAAAATATTCCCACATTTTATAAAATTTCCATGCTCGGCCTGAAATGGATTAATACATTATCCAATTTCATATGTAAGACATATTTTTAAAGATACATTTCTCAGCTTTCAGCGATAAATTAACAAACAATTTACATATTGGCTGCTGTTGGTCAAAAAATAACACTTAAAAAGGGTGTTGGTTTTGCAGGTCATTAGATGCCATCTGTTGAGAAGCAGGTGAAACATTTTGATGATTGATAGAAAAAAAAATAGAAACTCAATCTGAAGTTTGAAGGTTTTGTCTTTTGTTTCTTAGTTTTGAAAAAAAATAAAAACAATAAAAACGGGGTGGCGGGAGTGAAAAAAGGGATATCGGAAGTTGAACGTTATATCACATAGTAGATCATTCATAGAGAAATATAGAAGTCAAACCATTACAATTTGATGTGTATACTATTTTATAGCTCACTTAATTGCAATTTAATGGTGCACGGACTGTGTCAACTAATTACCGATCTGTAGCAGTCTTGCTACATATGAAATGTCGTTGAATGCAACAACACTTAATTCTTTTCTTCTTATAAGAAGTAAATACTTGAGAAAATAAGCAGGATTTCCTTGCGTTCGTAACTTTGATTTCGTGGGAAAAATCTTCTTGTATCCAACTTATTTCAATACTTTTCTGTTTATCAAGGAATTCTTACACCCATTGCTTAGATTTTCTGCATATTTAACTACATTTTCGAAAGCAGTTTTCAATATCTTATACCATTTGTACCACATAAATCAAACTAAAACCTATGTAGATTTTCGTTTTTTCATGAATTATGCAGTATTTTGTCAAATGTATTTCTGGTAAAAGAAAATCAAATTTTAATTACTCGGTCTGAGGCGAAAAAATGTAATTAATTTTCGAGAATGGATTTTTTTTTTATCCCGCAGGCTCGATTGAAAAGGATGTAATTACTCTTACACACTTATTTATGTATTCATGTTTTTAGAAAAATTAATTTGCAAATTATAAAAAAAAAGACTTGTTTTAAGAACAGATAATTATTTATTTCTGAATAACATCAAGAAGGTCTGACAGTTTTTTAGTAATAAAATTGATAAAACTCATGGATGTGTAAAACTTTATACTTCGGAAATGCATTGTAATGCATTTTATGCACAAAAATAAGATATAAGTACACGTATTAATGTTTTTATAGAAGAGATTTCGTACGTATACATACATGCAAAAGCTTTTGTATAAAAATACTGGCACGGGTGAGAAAAATTTAGGAGATGAAACCTATCAAAAGCGTTAGTTTTATATAATGCACTGCGAATTATAATAGTTTAAAGTGTACACAAGCAAGGACTTTTCTTTTCCCTATTCCTTCCCAATGAGAAACTTATTGTTTCTCTGGCGACGAAGTGACAATAGCACTCTATGAAGATTGACTACAACTTCAATTTTCGTAAAGGTATGCAAATTAAAAATTTTAATTTGTTCTGAAGAAAGAAAAACATCGCTTTAATTGGCTTTAATTTTCTTTTTCAATATACACTTTTTGTATATCACTATTTCAGTTTATTTACGCATCACATTTTGTGTTAGTTTTGCAAAGAGTATGGCTCTAGCTTTGAACTCTATCCCGGAGAATGACGCACTTTAACAAAGAACAACAGAATTTATCTTTCAAATCGAAGTTAAATTTTTGTTCAAAACGCGTTTTTTTACCCACGAGAACTGTTCGAAACAACTACTTAAAGTGGTCCAGATCTGGAACGCCGCCAAAACTGTATTGAAGTATGACTGCCTCTCAAACTATATTGAAGGTATAACTTACACCAGGGGTTCTCAACTTATCAGGCTTTGCGCCCCCCCCCCCCCAAAGAACACTGTTGTTCAGCCACGCTACCTCCCTACCAACGCACAACTATGTACGACAAATACAATTAGTATAATTGAAATTTAAAATTGACTTTGAATTTAAATAAAATATACATAATTTCGTACACAAAACTTAATATTATTACTAATGGCTTTCTTTTGAACACATTATTATTGGAGCACATGACATCCAGAATTAAATACTAAAAACAAATTTAATTAAGGTATTTTGTTGAAGTTGATATGTAACATAAGTCACTAGCACTAAACGAATGAGAGGACTACGACTGTTTATTCATCGGCAGTTTTTGAGTAATAGATTCAGACTGAGACAAAGCACAACTCAAGACACTTTCAATATCCAGCTCGATATTTTAACTTCAGATATGCTACTGCTGTAAATCCAGATTCAGAGATGTAGAAGAAAAATACGCTAAAACCACTCAAAAAGGCGATAATATTAAAAACATTTACACGCGAGTAAGAAATTGAGTAAATAAAATTGAGTAAGTTAGTTTTACTACTTCACTTGACTATTTTATATTGCTTTGAGCCCCCCTTTAAAATCTTCTGCGCTCTCCCTAAGGTTAAGAACAGCTTACATATACAAATAAATTATTAATGTTTTTTAAATTTTTCTACACGGAACTCAATACCTTTGGGCGTCGTTTACCTGGTTATTATGTTAGGTATCTCAAAAGGGTAGAGATTAAAATAAAATCGATTCACGATAGTGTGGAAAAGGTGCTATTGGTAAAGACTTTAAAATTTAATAAAAAATAGGATAATATCTTCTGATCAAGTAACAAGCCTGAAAATTCGAAAATAATGAACTTTACTGTTTCTTTGTAATTCATTAAACATTTTGCTTCAGCGGTTTTTTAATGCTGTAAAACGCAATTAGTTAAGACTTCAGAAAAAGAAAATGAGTATATTGAAATGGGATAATATTCTTTAATCTGGCAACGAGCCTAAAATTTCAAATGAATAAAGAATTATAAGTTTATTTTTTCATTTTATGATACTAAGATACTACTAAATTTCGTTTCCTCCAGCCTAAAGGTTTAACTATTCTGTACACATCTTTCATTTTAAAAAACCTAATCACTCATCAATATTATAATACATTACAGAATGCAGTAATCATTAGTACATCCGTAACAAAACATTTAACAAAATTACTTCTACTTGCTTGTGCTTCAAATGCTGCCAAATTCAGAAAAGCAACTGTGTCATTCTTTATTAAGCTGCATTATTATAGAGTGTCTGGGAAGAACATGATGCTCATTTTTTTTCCGGAAAATGCAACAGTCCGAAATAAATAAATATTGTCATGAAACAGCAGGATAGACAATTTGATTAGGTATTGATGATAAAGGGAAAGCATTTTCTGAAAAGGAAATTGACAAAGCATGAAAGCATGTCTTACCAGCTTGTGACATTCTTTACAATAATGAAACCTTCCTCTTTTTTATTATAAATATATTCAGCAACATGTTCTTGAGATCTTGATTGCAACAAACACAATACTTTGTAGAAACAGTAGAAATATACTTTGAAAAGAATTATTGTTGTGTGATTTACTGTTATTATAAGCATTATTTGAAATAAAAAATTATCATGAAGGGGTGATCTCAGAAGATATTATTTAAAACAAAGGACTAATACATCAGACGAAATAGTTTAAATATATATATATATATATATATATATATATATATATATATATATACAGTGGCTCCCAAGAGTGGTGTTCGTACACCTTGAAATTTTGTAGTAAAACCAAAATAACGCAAACCTGAATTCGAATATGAAGTCCATTTTTTTTTCACGCAATTCCTATGCCATTCTGAATAAAACCCAGTAGTTTTTTCCAAAACATTGCCAAATTTTATTTTTGAAACTTGTCAAACAACGATGAGACAGAGAAAAATACGCCACAAAAGTCATCGTTCACTGAAATATTTTCGAATAAATTAATGAATAAAATCATTACATGTGGGTTTTTTTCTTATTTTTGCATTGTAATGACACTGTAAAGTCATTTGCCATTAATTTTTTGTTTATTTATTCCCTAATATTCTGCTTATCATTTAAAAATGCCAGGTATGCGTAGAAAACAACAAACACGATTCGAAATTTGATATTTTTCCCTCACGGTAGCCATAAATTGGTTTGAAATGTCGCTAAATTAGTTAATTTATACCATTCTATAGTGAAGTGCTTAATAAAATGCTTTAAAGACAAGAATCGGATCGGAAACAAGGTAAGAAAAGATCAACTGGCAAAGTTAACAAAGCGTGATCGGAGGTTTACAGTTAGAAAAATTATGAAAAATACACATTTAAGCGCTGAAAAAGTTTTTACAGAATTGAATGAAACATTTTACGTTTAGTTTTTTTACCTAAAATTGTTCGCCAAGTTCTCTGATTAGCTGGATTAAAGGGGACCTCTTCCCGCAGAAATTTTCTTGTTCGTACGAAAAACAGTAAACATATGCTTTCCGCGTAAAATCAATGATAAATAAGCTCAAAACGTTTTGGAACAACGTCTTACCTATAGAGGAAAATAAATTTAATATTTTGGGTTAAAATGGTGTACAATTTTCAATAGAAGAAAAATGAGGAAATTAATCTTAAGAACTTAGCTGGATCAGTTAATCAGGACGGTGAAGGTGTTTTTGTGTGAGGGTGCATAACAGCATCAGGACTTGGAAATTTGGATTTTTTTTTGATGAAATAATAAATCATGCTGTTCACTTAAATATTTCAAAAAACAATTTTAAACTATTAGCCCAAAATTTGGCAATCGGAAACAACTTTGTTTTTTAATCAAAATAACGATAAGAAGTACACGTTTGCGTTTGGTGCCTCAAAAATTGTCCTTAAACTTAGAAATATCTCCTCAATCGCCAGATTTAAACTTAATGGAACATATTTGGACATATCTGGTGGCTAGATTACGAAAATACACCATTGAAACGAAAAGCGAACTAGAAACAGTAAGACTCGAAGTGGCGGCTGAACACTTATTCAGAAATTGCTTAAAAAAATAAAGAAAAAACAATGAAATCTATTTCCAGACGTTTAAAAGCTGTTGTTGATACTGCATGATATTCTACTAAATAATTATTTTGTAAAAAGTTAGATTATTTACTAATTTTTTGACATTTTTGCAAAGTGTACGAAGACTTTTGTGAGATAAAATTTCCGGCACTTTTTAGTTTTTGATTTTCAAAAAATTAAGTTTTAATGTTTTATTAAAAAATTTCGCGTAGTTTTTTTTAAAAATAGATCATAGAACTAATAATTAAATACCTATTCCGAAATATTAATTCTAACCAATGCATAGGGGCCTATTTCATTGAAAGTCATGGGTGTACGAACACTCTTTTGGGAGCCACTGTATATATTTATACAAAGCCAACTCTCAATAACTTGAACTAACTGGTTTCCTTTTCAGGAATTGTGCATAACTGTTAGACGATTAAGATTATATTTTGGCTAAAATTTATTATTAGTATTGCGTAAAAATATCTTTACAAACATTTTTATTAACATATTTCGAAAAAGAAAGTATTTTTTTGTCTTAAAAGCAGATTATTTGATTTATTCAGAATATAAAGTTTATTTTTTTTAATTTTTGCCTAAATTTTAAGCCTCTAAAAGAGCCAGAAATTATATTTTAGGCCGTCGGCATGCAGAAAGTAGCCCAAACGGCTACTATTCACTTAATCTTGCAACACTATGCGCATGAAGGAGCACTATTGTAAATAAAGTATCCCCCTTACACAAGCTGATGAGAAAAGCATTTTGCCACGGCAACCCCCCTCCCCCTCCATTTTTTTCTTATTTTGACTGCATATTTATGCATGAAATGAAAAAGAAACTTTCTTTAAAACTTCGACTTTAAAGGAGTGCATTCGAGATGTAGAGTTAAACTTTGTATAGTAAACACTAAATTACTTCGTCATCGAGTGAATACTTTGAGACAAAATATGTTCGAGTTCTAAGGCGTCGTGTTATCGAGAGTAGCCACAGATATGTGGAGTTTTCTTAAAAAAAAAAGCTTTTTTTAAAACACGGTTAACCAAAATTGGGAGTCTATGTGCGGAAAAAGTTTTAATGCATCAATGTTATTATACATGTGAGACATTGTGTTCATACTCTGTAATATTCGGAGTTCATTTGCTGCAAAACTCTGAGCCCCGATTGTGGCTGATAATTTTTGGTGAAATTTGTGTTTGTTTTTTATATAAGAATCAAACGCGGCTGTATGAACACAACGAGTTCCAACACCTTCTCTACCTTTGTCGTGAAACATTTAAAGTAGATATTTCAACTGAACATGGAGACATAGACCAAGTACCAGGTGGTTATGACTAATTAGGTCTTTTGGATCAACATAGAGCTCGTTCTAACAGACCAAAGCTATTGAAATTGGCTATTGTAGATAATGGGAACAAGAAATTGGCACAAAGAAATTATTAGCTCAGAATTATACCCCCTACGTGAAAGAAGTTCATGAAGAAAACACAATCTATTAAATGCAAGAAATATGGCTTATGCACAAAATTTGCTCAGTATACTTCAATCAGATAATCAAAGCATATCACAGCATGCGCAAATAATGCGCAAAAGGTTTTTCCATCAGTTGTAAGAGATGAAAATTTTAATTTCAAGAGACCTTCAACTGACTCAAAACTCTTAACCTAGCATTCTGCATAAAATATTCATTCCCTTGGTTAACATAAGGTTAGGACTAGGTTTTAAAGACATTCATTAGAACGACCTCTACGTTTATCAGAGCATGGTAACCTATATTATAACCATTTTTAACAAATAACTTTTGTCTATTCAGTTAAACTCACTTAATAAAAAAAATCAATATCTGACGCAGATCCTTTCCAATGTCAAATTTAAATTTGATTTTGTCGAATTTGACTCTCATAAAAAAGTGCTTGTAACTTTTTTCCTTGTTATTTTATTTGTTTAAATTATAATGTATCTAGACTGCACAAACAGACAGTAAATAACAAATAATAATAATAATAATAATAATAATAATCAAAAGGGTGAAATTTGGATTCCACTATTATCGGAGAAACCTAGAACAGTTTTTTTTTTTTTTTTTCATTTGAGAAAAAATGGCATCGATTCAAATGTCGAATGTACGCCCTCCGTTCCTGCGATGGGAAGTAGGATTTTTTTTTTCAATGGGGTATATTTTTCTCGCTTTTCAATGAAACTAAAATTGAGACAGTACGAAAACAATTTCTAGAGAAAAGATTCGTTTTTGGGTTCTAAAATGAAATTTCTTTTTGCATAGAACTAAAAATTCATCGATTTTATTTCATAACTTTTATTTTTTTGAAATGGTCTATAAACCTCCCCATCTCTAACTGCCACAAACTGAAACTTATAACGAGATCTATTCGATAGTTTCCGAGTTTACCCTGCACATACATATTTGGGATTTGTGTGTATTTATGTAATAAGGACACATTTACAAGTGAAAACTAAGAAAAATTACCTTTTTTTTAAAAAAGTTTAAGATCATGTAGTACTTTTTTACGTCTACTATTGTTTAATAGTTTTGCCTATTACTACCAATCATAGAATAATGTATCTGTCCATCCATTATATTATACTTGATCTGCTTAATTCAAATTAACTGTAATTGCATTTAATATTTTTAGAAATAATAAGGAGAAATGAAAGCTATATTCCCTCATGCAGTTTCAAATGTCAATAAATCAGAAAATTTACCTTGCATAATAAGTGTAAAAAAATAAAAATAAATAAAAGAAAAAGGAATAGGTCGATAAAGAAAGTTAACACAAAAGTTCAAACACGTTTCAGGTTACCCTTTCAGATTACCTGAGGGGACACGTAAAATCCGTATTACATGAGAAAGATGTTCGATATGTTTAGGCCACATAGCATACAAACAAGCTCAAAAGGCCAATAGGAAAAACTTACCACAGGCCTTCCAGAAACAGAACAAGATCAGAATATTGGATCAAGTCTTCTATATGATAGAAAAACGAACGAACGAATAAAAATAATCAAAAACCATGCATGACGTATTTGAAGATGTTCTTCAGAAAGCCAAAACATTTTCTTTAAAAACCGACTTAAGGGAAATTACTTACAATCTTCAAAAATGAATTTGTACTTAATGTAATTTCTAAAACTTTGATTATTTATTTATTTATTTAACGTTTTGGTTCCGTAATTCTTAGAACGCTCTTAACGTTAAGTACATATTTTAATGTGTATCTTACGTAAAAGTAAAACTCATTATTAAATGTTCATTAAAGTAAAAACTGGTTTGCATTAAATTTAACTGTTTAAATATTTTGACATTAAAGAGCTTTTGTTACAAAGTTTTTAGAAAAAATAATGGACAAACGAAAGTATTCATGAAAACAATAATGTATTTAAAAGTTCGAAAATATCAATTTTTTTTTATTGCTCAATGCTTATAAGCAAAACTTTATGGACTACGAATTATGGTGCTCCTTAAAGTAGCCGTGTTGATGTTTTAAACCATCCTATTCTTTAGTAAAAAGAGAAAAAACAACGTCACACAAATTGCAGATTACTGCAGACACGTGTTTCGGCGTTACAAAAAAAAAGATCTTTTCAAATCAAAAAATGAATGAGCTTATGGATGAAAAGACATCCGACAAAAGAGTTCCTTGTAACGCCGAAATACGTGTCTGCAGTAATCTGCAATTTGTGCTTTTTGACATTTTTTCTTACTTTACTTTTCAGCACAAAGGTATTTATTTAACTCATCCTATGTTTTATCAATGTGAATGTGTGTGATTGTATTTCCGTCAAATATTTTCCCATAAGTTTCGTCATTTTTTGACTATGTATATGATTCAAAGAATAAATAAAAAGTGAGAATATCATTAAAACTAATTTTTCATTCGGTAAATTTTTTTACAATTCAACACGAGAGGGAAAAAAACATATCAAAGAAATCATCTGTATTTTTGAAATCCATCCATTCAATGCAATGAATACTCGCAAGTTTTGTTAGTAAGTGAAAATAAGTTTTTTATTCTTTAGTTGTAAAACATTTTCCTATCTTATGTGTGATGATAAATGTTTCTTATACAATGGTATATGGTTCTTGAATCTTTAAACATTAGTTTCTTACTGAAAACTCTACTGTTCTGATCACTGAAAAAATTATGTTCAAATTTTGCAAATTATTATAACTTTCAGTTTCCAAACATGGAAATTGGCAACAACAAATCACCTGTTCAGTGTTTTGAGTACGCTTTATGTGTTTCTTTGTTTATTTTCAAAAGGTATTAATAATCCTGTGGTCAACAGTACCAATATTCAGAGAAAATGATTGGTTATTGCTCTTGTTGAGAAAATAAATATCCTGCAATGACAGTTCCAATGCTGTTCGCTGTTCATTCCAGCTCAGTATTTTCAAGATATTTCTTTAAGTAATTTTTCTTATTTCAAATGAAAGATATCTATATTTAAATCTGTACGTCAGAGCCAGTGTGACGTAAGTCCAAATATTGTGATTTTCCGTTTATTAGTGCATTTTATGTAGAAGTATACTCTGCATCGAGCCATGTGAACGTAATTCTTTTAAAGAAATCCTTTTCAATTTTTACCAGGGTTAAAAGAGCGCGCGTCTTATCTGTGTATAAGCCAGAAAAAGTTTTTTTTCTCTCTTGTAAAATTACCATGATGTGACTTACGGCCTTCTGACTCTGAGATACAATATTTAATCAGTTACCTATTCCTTACTTGAGGTTAGTAGCATTTTACCACAGCATTGCCTGTTTAAAGTTGCGCATTTTTTAATTGTTATTTTTGATTTTATAAATACGTAACATCTACTTAGCAAAAAAATCGAATTTGAAAAAAGGACACAAAAAACACTCTAATGAGACTAAAACACATATGGTATGGTTAGAATAAATTTGGAGTAAGTCATCCTTAGTTTCAAATAGTTGAAGATTTTGAATAAAGCACTTGCAAAAAAATCACTACTACGTAAACTTTAGCTTTAAGAGTATTGTATTCAAAGTATTTTTTTTAATTATGGATATATTTTCGACAAACATTACGCGTAACTTATTTTAAATTACATTTAAAGGATTTACACTACTGTCATTTCACATTTTAGACGGAATTGACGGAAGAAAGTTAATTGTATGTAAGAAGGGACTGCTACGAATTCTAAAAAATATTCTCCCTAAATAGAAAAATCAGGCCGATGGTGCAATCCGAGGTAGATAAACTGACTTACACCGTTATATATATTGAATACATTTCCCCAAGATTAAATCCACTTTATATATAAAGTATTTCGTAACCGATTATTTATTGTGCATTAAGGAATAGAATAGCTCATGTTTGGAATAAATAATGTTCACATGTGCAAAATATGTAAACTTAATCAACTTTTGTGTTTTTAAATTAAATAAATTATTTTTATATACATTACATAGTGTACAAAAAAAAAGTTTTTTACTTTACTGAGAGATAACGAAATTGTACGACAAAATGGCATTGATTGAATATCTGACTGTTATATTACTAAAAATGCAACTATGTGAGCTGGAATGTGCCTTTCGAATAATTCTTTTGCCCTCTCTATTTGACAAATAATGGAAAATGTATCAATGACATTCCTAACCGGTTTTTGTTGACACGTTCGGGAGAGGTGGAATTTCGAATTCTATTCCAAAATCAAAAATGACGTTTCGGTAGAGAATATTGGTAAAAATTTTTTTCCTCGTCTAAATGCTCTTGATTCCTATTCTTAAAAACATAGGACATTTTATAAGTTAAGCTGAAACAAAATATGGTTAGAAAGTTGAAAATGTGGAAATACTGTGTATTAATATTTAAGGAAGAATAATGTTGTAATAAATTATTTGTTAGTATTCGATACTGTAGTAAAAATGATTATGCTAACTTAGAGCATGCAGAACATAACTCGTCTATTATTTGCAAGAATTTTAATTAATGCCAAAGTATTTATTCAGATATTTGACATTACTCTTTTACAATATACTTTGCTGTAAATACGTAATGAACGGTGAGTTGAAGTGAATAGAGACATGGGTTAAAAGGAAACAAATCGCATACACTAGTGGTAATTTTCAAAACAACTTTAAGTGATTGACTACTACGTAATATAGAGAAACGTATTAAGATATTTCAATCAACTTCGTAGGTGTCACGGTTGTTTGAAGATGTCATTGTACAAAAAGCAACTTAGAAGTTTAGGGACTTTTTATTTCCCCTCTAGCGGAAATGCAAATTTAAAGTAAATGTTTATAACTACTTGTGAAAAAGAATGTTAGTGACAGATTTGATGGCGAATTTTACGTTACCTGCTATTTTTGCTGGTGACCTTACGTATTTATATTTAGCCCATGAATACCCCCCCTCCCCTGAAAGATTTAAGAACAACTCAGTATGATATGCTTTCTATCTCTTTAGAAGACAATGCACGTTAGATTCTGATGTCAATTACACATTTGTTTGTAATTCTCATAACGTAAACGCATAATTACAGGTTTTGTATTTTTTTTCTTTCAAAATGATTTTAGGTTACATTTTAAAGTCAAATGCATCCCATGAATCACCGGGAGAAAATCTAGATCTTCTTAAATCTTTTAGCTTTGTATTTGTTCAACAGTTTTCTACCTCCATCAACCTCATGATAAATTAAACCGAAACCACTATTTAGTCCCTTATCTATGGAATAAACAAACAAAGTCTAAACAAAAATTATTAAGAGTACATTTTTTTTTTTTTTTGCTAAAAAAATAACCATTGTCAAAAATTTTATTTACCGTCAATTTCAGAGAATCGATATTGAATTATGAGATACGATTTTGTCTATTGCATCTAATACTGTGCAACTAAACTCACTCTTAGATGCAATGGACCTCTTAATTCATCTAAAAGGTAGGGAAGAATCTAAGGCTAAAATACTGAAATTATCTTTCAATTACCCAAATTTACCCTGAGAAATTACTTGTTAAATGAACCAATTAAAACACGCGCTGACATAAAATTCATTGCAAAAAAATATACATATATATTTTCTTAAATGAATAATATTGAGTAAACCACATAGTAACATTCTTTTTTCACTTTGACAATTAATGTTATGACACAAACTGCACAAACTTTCGATGAGATTTATAACTGATGCATAGTCTTAAACTGTCCGACGAAAACTGTAACACCTTAGGGCTAGTAGAAGTTTTTAGACTCTAGCCAAACCAGCCAGTAACCAGTACGTTAGGCACTTTTTTAGTGAACCCCAATCTTAAGCATATGAGCCGTTTATTTTTAAAGTGGGGTACCTTTATCTTTGTTATTGCAAGATATTTAAGGCAAGATCTTTCAATGATCAGTTTCATTAATGAAGAGCTAAAACTTCAATCCCTAATATAATTCAGAGTTTTTTTATGCTCTAAAATATTACAGATGAAGAGACCACACTACGATTTATCGATAATGTCCATTATTTCCCCCTCCCCTTTTTTCCATTACAGACTTTTGTTATTTCCGAAATAAACGGCTCATACGTATGTATCCCTCGGTTCGAAATTGAGGCGCATATTTTATTAAAATAAATTAAGAAAATTATGCAATTCGATTAACTACATCAGAATTTGTTCATTTAAGCTTCTTTAATGTTTGTAAATAGCAAGAAATCTACTAAGCACGCAATGAAACTAAAAAAATCGCGAATTTGTCAAAAGAAAAAAAACAATAATAATTAGTCGAGATCTTTCCGCACAAATGAAATTATATTCAACAAGAGAGTTTCACAGTTTAAGTCAACGAACGAAATGCTACTTGGAATCGATCGCCAATCCCCTTTAAACGTGACTGTTGCTAAAGCAGCTTCCGACAAGAGAAGGCGAATAGCTGTTACTTTTATCCGAAATCCTCCATAAGAATTATCTGAAAAACCGGCAGATGGCGCTGTAAGGAAATGGAATTTCTCTTCGGATATTTCAAACTAATTATACCCCTAGAACCAAAAAATAATTATCGGAATATTCCAAGAAATAGGCGGAGATGACACTTATAGAACGGATGCATCTTTTAGCTAATGGTTATGAAAAAATAAAGAGAAGAAAATGTGGAAGTAAAATGCAATTGAAAATTTAATACAAGCAATACATGCCTGTTTAATGGTTTAGTTTTCATTCCTTTTCGATTTTTGTTTTTAAATTCTACATTGGCAATTTCATGATATCAATTTTTACATACGTTAATTTACAATCTTCATATATACAATAGCCAAAATCACTGATCGGGTAACGCTCAGACGTCACCAGCAATAAAGTTATTTTTTAAATAAATTGCTTTACAATTGAGAATGTTCATTGAATTTTTATTTTACTTTTACGATAAAATAACTGCGATTATTGATATTTTTCTTTCAACTGTTGCCAATTAGGTGGCACTAAAAACAGTACTTTGACGTCGCCGATTTTGTCAGAAAGGAACAATTGTCCAAAGCTATGTGACCCAAAATTTCAACGATCAAATTTTCACTCGTCATACCTTGACGGGCGATTTTCTAGTTTTTTAATAGTTTTAGTCTAGGGGAAACTGGGGAGGTTTGACCCACTTTTTACAAAAGTATTTTAAAAAAAAAGTTTCCATAGGAAAAATTCCTAGTTGACTTTTTTCGACAGGAAATATATCTGAGCAATTTTTTACACTATTGTTTTTTATTTAAATTGAAAATTATTTTTTTATTGACGATTTTTCAAGAGTGTCCAAACTCGGTCAAACCTCCCCACATGAGGGAAGTTCAAATTGGCTAAAAAATAGAAACAGCTTTTGATTTGACTTAGGATCACGCTGCCCTCCAGTGCTTATCAGTTAAAAATGGGTTTAAATATGAAAATGATGGGGTGAATCAAACCTCCCGTGTGGTTAAACCTCCCCAGTCTCCCCTACACTGCTGAGCAAAGGTATAAACTTTTTTTTTTTTTTTTTGAGCAACCAAGATTGCTTATTGTTCTCACTTGACCGTCTTTGAGTTCCGTGTCTTTTTCAGCTTGGACCAGGGGCCTCTGCAGCACCACTGCCCAGCGTCCTCTGCAGGCGCGGTTCAGCGGAATCCGGTTCTCCTGGTCGGAGGTGTCCATGTCCTACACACGCGCGCCTTTACACACACACACACACACACTCACTCCTGCACACCCACCCACGCGTAACCACCCAGGAAGAGAGGCAAGCTTAGAGAGACATGAGCCGTTTCTGGAAACAATAGCTCAAATAAGTAAGGTCCTGTCGCTACTCGTGATTGCGGAAAACATAATTTGAATTCAAAATTTAAGAACTCAAATTATTATTATTAATTAAAAATTACCCAGATTTTCTTCAATAAAGTTAGGATGAAAAGTAAAAATGTCCTAAATGCAGAATTACTCATCAATTTATTTTTTTTTTTTTAAGCGTAGTTAAATTGTGCAAGTTTATATCATTGCACGAAATCTAGACAAAAGTATGAATTCAAAGGCAAAGAATACTGCGTTACGGAAACATTTCGCTTGAACAATTTGATTTAAAAGCCAAACAGGAAATAATGTTGCCATCATTGATCGATAGTTTTTTTTTTTTTTTTCTTCAAAATTAATGACAAATGATAAAATATAATTAAAAAAAAAAAAAAAAACATATGTGAGAAACTCTAAATTTCCCTATTAATGCGTGTTATGGGAAATAGAAATAATATTAAATAAAAAAAAAATATCGGCAGAGACATAGCCACCTTTTTTTTTCTTTCTCGCTGAGTGTTGCGGCTAAAAAAATGACGATAAAATTTAAACCTAAAGAAGTAGAATATATTCGTTCTGTTAAGTTACAAATTTCACCATTTATTGTCGCAAAGGGAGAGCTGGACAGCGGTTGGTGAAGCGTTCGGCTAACAACCGAATGGACCCGAGTTAGAACCTCTGTTCTAGTGGCTTTTTTAAAATAAGCGTTTTGCTCATACAGGGTGTCCAAGAAAGGACTCCCTGATTTCAAAATTAAATATCTCTAAAATAAAGGTCAAGATTGGAATAAAATAAACGGTATAATTATTGTGCAACCCATAAAAATCATGTTCAGAAACTTGGAAATTAGTACCAAAATTTGCCAACAGAGGCGCTGCACGCTGTAATTGCAAAATAAGTTTCCTTAAATAGTGCTGCGAAGGGGTAGGACGATAATATCTAGCGTAAATGTTAGTACCTCTGAGATGCAAAACTACTGCTGAAGCGCCTAACACCTTCACAGCACTATTTATGGGAACTTCTATTGCAATTACAGCGTGCAGTGCCCCCTGTTGGCAATTTTGTTACTTAATTTCCATGTTTCTGTACATGATTTTTATGGGTTTCACAATAAAAGTACCGTTTATTTTATTCTAATATCGGCCTTTGTTTCAGAGTTATTTAAATTTGAAATCAGGGAGTCCTTTCTTGGACACCCTGTAACATCTTGGGCGTTAAAACTATTGCCGCGGAAAATGTATTCCGCTTTTTAGACTCCTTATTGCAGCATACAGTTCTTAAACAGCTAATTCCCAGGTAGCACAAACCATCGGATTTACGTTGGAGAAAGGTTGAAAATGCATTGCAATGGTTGGAAATATGTTTTGGTTAGATATTGGTTTTTTTCATACGCTCATCCGATCATTCGAAGCATCGGGGGATGGTTTAAAACCAACCTATATCCGACTAAACGCATTCCCAACTTATTTCTAACCTTCAAACCTGTTTCACATTTACGCCCATTTATTGCAAGCTCGTTGCTGATTTTCACGTTCAGCGAAGCGTGCGTAATGCGTTCCATAAGCCCCCCCCCCCCTCTGCAGTTTTGTTAAGACCCCAGGACTTGAAAGGGGTGAGGGAGGGGTGCGCCGGAGCATAGCCATTTTCTTCTTCATTCCAGGGTCTCATACACATTCACACGTGTCGTACTTGCTAACGGCGAGTGTTGAATCCTCGTAAGTACTCAAGTCTTTCAAAGTAAATCAATTCATTTTTCCAACTATTTTTCTTTCTTTCAATAAATTTAAAACTAAGATAAAACATTGTTTTTTTTTTTTTTGTGTGTGTGTGTGATTATTAAATGCATTCTACATTTATTTGTTTTCCAAGCACGACAAATCATTGTGGGTGTGCAGGCCCAGATTTTTTCGTTTTAAACTACTTGAATTTTTTCTACAAATTCGTTTTGGCAGGGGTTTTTAGGGGGAGGTTGTTTCTAGGGGTATTTTCTCTTTTTCGGGGGGGGGGGGGGGGGTCTCCGATGAATCAAAATTCTTAAAATTTTTGCGCATATTCAAACTGTTTTTTTTTTTTTTTTTTTGATAGATACTGTAACTAGTTTTCTGGAGAATTTTGTGAATGCTTTGAATTCGTTTCAGAAATTCGTGTTGTTCTTTGTTTATAGCTTCGGTAAATTTAAACGCATAATATTTAAAAATAGTTTCCTCATCATACAAATTACATGTGCAATTTACCATAGAAATAAAATTGTGTCTTTGAATGAGCTTTTCTCGTTGATGGATAAAATACATTAAAATTCCTTCCCTAATAATTAAAAAAAAAAAAATCAGTGAACATGAACTTTTGAATGAAATGGGAGAGTATAATAGTTCGGCAAAACAATAAAATCAGTACTTTTCATAATATTCAAGTTTCACCCACGTCATTTTAATTGCTATGAAGATTTACTAACTAAATGTTTACGCGTATGTTTTTTCTTTAATTTTTATTCTTATTTCAGGTCAAAGCAAAATTGAACCTTCAAACAAGCTAGGTTATTTTTCATGGCAGAATTTTAAAGTCAAAAATTTTATTCTGTCTTAAGAATAACCTTGCTGGTAATTAATATTTCCTGAAAAAGAAAAAAAGAAACTAATGTATGCTTATGAAGATAATTTTGGAGTAATTATTCAGAAAAATAAAAGGTAAGAATTATCAATATCTTAATTTTTGTTCATATTTTTTGAAACGTTTGTAAATGATAGGGAAATGATAAATTGTATTAAATTCAGCCATTTTATCATTTTATATTAATATGACTGAAAATTATTCTTTACACTCGCTCTTCTAAGAGCACCTCGTAATACTTATTTTATTAATGAAATGCTACAGTTAAAGTAGATAACATTGGAAGATAGTTGGTTTAGCGTTGAAATTCATAGTGGAATAACGTTAGAAAATGTAGGTTAAGCGTTGTTTTTTTTACATCGAAATTACGTTTGGAAAGTGTTAGTTTACTGTTGTGTTTTACATTGGAACAACATTAGAAAATGTTGGTTAAGTGTTGCTTTTTACATCGAAATTACGTTTTTAAATGGTTAGTTTACTGTTGTATTTTACATTGGAATAACATTGGTTGAACGTTGTATTTTACATCGAAATTACGTTCGTAAATGATTAGTTTACAGTTGTATTTTACATTAGAATAACGTTGGAAACTAACCAATAACCAACCGTTGGATAACCGTTTTCCGACGTACCGTTTTAAGATGCCGACGCTGGTCCAATGTAATATGATAACGTTGGACCAATGTTCGTGTGCTAGCTGGGAAAGTCCTTAAGATTACTAAATTATGATAGGATAGGTAATTTTAAGTCTTTATCGCAGTTACTTCGTGAGTTATAGAGTCCGATAATTTTCTATCTGGCGTATATGTAAATTTTTACGTAGGGTGTTTTTACATGGAATTTTTTACAGCAGCGTCATAAATTTCGGACGCACATTCTTTGCGACGGTCAGGTAGTCTTGATTATTGAAGTGAAAACTTCTAATGGCACGTTGAGCATTTTTGACGTGGGGAAAAACTATTCATTTCGCGACACCTTCACCACACCGACAAATGGAAGACAGCGCATGCGCGGCTTCTCTCCGTTCCTTTACTACGTTGCTTTTGTTGGGAACTGCGAACCTCAGTAGCTCTGTCAGCAGCACGTGAGACTCATAATCCGATTCCTGAGTAAGTAATCTCAAGGAGCGTGAGTTCGATCATCACCCAGATCGGTGCATCTCTTCCTCCAGAGGAAAACAATTTTAATCTTATACAATATTTTTGAAGTGAAACCTTTCTTAGACGCTTTGAGTATTTTATTTTTATGCATGGAAAACTGAATAACACAAACTTAACAATTTATTTTCAACTATTTCCTATATTTTCATCAATATTTACTTTTTAAACAAACTGAAATAAACCATACCAAAATGTATATAATTGTTGCTCGGATTGCTGATAAACGTAAAAACTACACTGTAGCTGATATTTTGATTTTAAAAATCATAAAATTATAATTTCTGAAACTAAAATTAATTTCAAATGAAAATTTGACACCTAACAACACACACGAGCATCCACAAATACACCAAATTTATTTTGTAGTTTTAAGTTTTCACATCTGTCCCATGACTGCCAATTTTTTTAATTATTATTGTTTTAAATCCTTAATAAAATGATTTTATAAATGAAAATCAGATGAGTTTTTTGGTGTATTTTTTTTTATTTTTATTTTTATTTCCTATATTTTTATTTCTTCATTTAAATTTATTTTGATGAATTAAACTAACGATCGCAAATGGCAACGTATGTTCATGTTTTTGTTTAAATGAGCTTATTCGAATAACATTTTACCGTAATATAGATTTTTTTTACCATTAAGTTTATACTTTTGCCCAGGTATAACATAATGTTAAAATATGGTAACGTTGCTCATTTAATATTTAAATAAGTTTGTTTTCTAATTTAAATAATGAGTTACGCTAAATTGAGCACTATTTTTTTAAAATTTATTCATACTCATTTTGATGAATACAAATTAAATGAGTTATGATTAAAAATATAATTATAAAAAAAGTTATTAACTTTGCGCAGAGTAGTGTATAAGAGCTGTGGGAAGTAGCGGGAAATCTTAATATAATCTGCAATTCTTGCACCAATGAGTTCCCCCATTAGTTCAAGTCGTGGTAGCGAAATTTTCTTTAGAGTTTTCCCTTTTGAATTTTCCATAAGAAATCAGAGCCTAATAAAAACGTTTATTTACATATGTACACGTATATAGTATTTAACATCTTTATAGAGGTAATTCAGTCACGTTAAGGGTGACTGCCATCAAGATACAGTATCGACTGATTCAAGAGTCAACCTTTTACTAAACCGGCATTCAGCCTATTTAAAGGGCGCATACACGTCATTAGATCACGTGATGAATTTACATTAAAATACTTCAACTTCAAGTTTAACTGAAACGAGAAAAAATACATGCAAATTATAAATGCAAATAAAATATTTAACAGACCTATCATATTGAACCACTGCATCAATTGGACCTCAATCTTAAAAACTAACATGTAGCTATGCGTTACACTTTATCAGTAGAAGAAGCAAAGTTTTATGTGGCCAGGATACAACGAGACAAGTGTTGTTACATCATTATAAGCATTACTTCACAGGGATAGCAATAATGTAAATTTAAGCGAGATGATAATCTTTTTAACAAAGTTAGCGCAAAAGAAACAAAAAGCTTTCTTTTATTGAACGGGCAGTTTTTTTTAATATTAAACGGAGGTGAAATTTAAGAATATGATCGTAAACAATACTTTTTATTTTTCACGATCGAAAATAAGTAATTGGTAACTGAAATGTATATTTAGCTTCATTGAGAGCATATTTTATCTTTCAAGACATGCATTCAGTTTTTTTTTTTCTCAAGCATATTCCCTAAAAGTTTTAAACTCCGCCATAGGGTGAGTTCGGTATGGGCCCGAATAAAGCACTGAATCGTAGCTTAAGTAGTGACACGTCCGCCATCTTGGGGCTAAACGATGCTTTCTTCTATGTCTGCTATGGTGACGAAGCGTGTTTTGCTTCTTGATTGGGGTTTCTTATAAACTCCATGTTAATCCGCAATCAGGAAACACCACATTCGAGTAGCAAAACACGCTACTTAAGACATAAGGGTCATTCCATGCGAAATCAGCAAAATTCGCAAAAAAGTGGTGGCCGCATGGTAACAGTTTTTTATGAAATTTGGTATACAAGTTCCTTTTATGCCTGTATAAAAATATCTAAAATATTTTTGCTTAAAATTTTTTATTTAAATAGTTACATGCGATTGAAAATTGGTCAAATTGAACAGCATTCTCATAAATGCTAAATGTTGCACTTTTGATGGCTTGTATCATGTTAACTATTTAATGAAAACATAAAAGTTATATGTTTTTGCAATCTATGGAGTAGGGTAATCAATCTGATATCACTAAAATTTTCAAAGTTATTATAGTTGACTTTTAACCGAGTCTCAAAAACTAAAAAATATTTAAATTTTCTCATAATTAAGCATTTTATTTTTTAATCTCAATCTTTAAGGAATGCATTAGCTTTGATGAAATTAATACCCAATACTGTGCTAAGTATCATAAAAGAAATACCTTACTTTTGAAGTTGTACTTTGACTCATTTGTCTTCAAAATCAGTTTTAAACTTAGTGACATTTTGTAAAATGATGATTTTCCCCTTCACGTACACACAAAAATTCAAATGAGGGAAAATTCAGACAACTTTTAAATTTTTCAAGAATATAGAGCTGGGTTTCTACTATTTGCTTGAAGAAACTCGAAATTGGTTTTTGATTTCCAAACGTAAAATAAAATTCAGAAAAATAGCATTTTCTTTCTGTTTTATGGGTCAATCCGTACAGGTTCGACGGATGGTTGCGCTCGATCATTTTTAAATTTTTTGAAATTCATATCCGTAAAAGCTGCATATGAAAGATGTTTAAAACCTCTTTTATTTTTTCTCTCAACTTTGATTTTTTGGAGGTCATCAAAAGTGATTTTCGTAGTCAAAAATGGGACTTTTAGACCTTTGCATTTTGGCCAAAATCTATTTGAATTACATTTATGACAGTTATTTTAACGCTTTGATTTTAAAGTGCATAAGTTGATAGTCTTACATGCTGAGTTACGTAGCTGTACGTTAATAATTAAAATAATGGCAGCAGGTTAGTTCAAGACCAAATGTAAACATTTTACTCATTTCAAAGGGGAATAACTCACGTAGGGGACGGAAACACAGGATGAAATACGGCAAAAACTAATCACTGGAACCATGCTAAATAGAGTATGTAACTGTTGCTGTGTGTTTGTGTACCCTTTATAGATTACAGCCCCTCAAAATTCGGAAAAATGACAAAAATGACATTTTTAGACCCCTATAAACCAAAAGAGTATTGAATTAAAAATAAAATTTCCTGGCCAATTGAATATTCCATTCAAGTACTATACATGTTATACATATTGTTTTTTTTTTTTATTTGGTTTGTAAAAAAGATACAGGTCTTTGAAATTAAGCAATTTCGCTAGTCAATTCTCACACTAAAACAGAAATAAAAAGTGTAAAAACTTCATGGCACCTTCTTAAATTACGTATATTGTGCCCTATATAATACAATTTACTGAAAAAACATATTGTAATTTTCAAAATAATTATTTTAATTTGATAACTTAGAAATATTTGGACATGAATGAGAAGTTTATACTGTGTGGAACCTGTATGGATTGACCCTTATGTGAAATAACGAGAATTCAAAGAACTTGGTAAACGACTAAATGATATAAAAGCAAGTAAAATTGACATTTATTTCAATTTAAAAAAATATACATTTCAGCATGTACTTCATAAACATGCTTTTGAGAAAATGAAACACGAAAGAAATGTATTCAGTAAATTACCGCCCATTAGCTGTTAAGCAAAAAGTTCCCATTAGCTAGGAAATGACTGAGCTGGTGGTGTATTTCACGAAAGAAATGGTTAGTTTTGCTAAACTTACAAAATAAAAAGAAGTAACTAATGAAATTTTTCCTTAGTTCAAGTTATTCTAGTAACAAAAATACGCTGATACCAATCATTAAAATTTAGTAGCATCTAAAAGACACTTCATTATGTTACGTAAAAAAGATTGAGTAAATTTAGAACATTCCCTCATCTTCAAAAAAACATCTGAAATAGAGGAAAAAATGAAATTTTCGGAAAATTTAGATTTTTTAAGGTACGATTTCGTTATCAAGAAATTCATAAACAATTACTAAATTAGAGCAGATAGTTAGTTATAGATAATTTTTCAATCTGAATCATTTTTACTGTTATTTTTTCATTAAAAGAGCTAGAAGAGTGATTTGCAATCTGATGTAAATTGGCAAAATTTCAATCTTTGTTAATATCTCAGATTCAAAAAAAGATCCGAATAAATTTTACTTTGATCTTTCCCAATAGAGATTTGTTCATAGAATGCGGAAATATTTATTTTTAAGTGTACGTTTATAACTTATGGAGTTATTGAGTCACAAACTGGCAGCAATGAACTCTGAAAATTTAGGCTTAGCGTAAGTATCAATTTCTAATTTCAATAACAAAGCAACAAACAGTTTTTAAACTTTCATACTTTGCATTTCTTCCTAGATATGCATGGTTTACCTAAATAAAAATTTTCATTGAAATTTGTGACATGTAAGCCACAGCTGATTTGCTCATTTCGCATGGAATGACCCATAAAAGAAAGCATCGTTTACCCCAAAATGGTGGACATGTCGCTACCTAAGCTACGATCTAGGGCTTTAGGACCGGACTCGTCCCGGCGCCAGTCCCAAGCCCGGGTAAAGGAGGAGTGTTGTGTGGCGAACTAGCATACGCTAACGTAAAATTACCCCCTTTTATGGATGTTTGATCAGATTTGTATCTGTTTAGCGGATATTAAGGTGGGAAAGTGAGTTGGTAATGGGCGCTACTGGACCATATCTTATATCTGAATCCACAACGTCTAGAGTCGTAAGTGGTCACGAACGGTTCCAGTGGGGACTAAGGGGCGGCCATGTGACCCGTAAAATTAAATCCGTTTTATCCTATGGGATTGGTACGGTGTGGTTGCCCAATTGTGTAGCGCCCTAAAAGTTGGAACCACTTTACAATTGATGTTTTTTGAGGGAAGTACTGCTTTATTTAACTTTTCTTTTGATTTAGATGAAATTTATCTTTGCTATCACGTCTTCCTGACTCATTACTTTGATATTTAGTAGCTAGAATATTTTTGATTCTTTCTGCTTTTACAGAATATCAAAAAGGATAAAATATTGTTGCGTGGAAGAACAAATGATAGGAGTAAACTTAGGTGCCTGTAGGAACATCGATATAGGGAGACAAATGATTTATTTCTAAGAATAAAAAAAGACAATGAAAATCACTATGCTTAAAAAAAAAAAAAAAAAAAAAAAATCAGTTTCAGCTAAAAGAGCAATAAAAATCATGTGGAATTTTCATGTGTAAAAAACACTTGAAAAGGACCAAAAGAATCTTTTGTTACATCGTGTAGAAGAGCACAGGATGGTCCTTACTGTAAGAAGCAAACATTGAATTTAAAATATGTACATTATTAATGTTTCTTTCACTGTTATACTGTAATGAATATCTGCTGTTTATAAATTCGTGCCTTATGTACCAATAAACATCTATTTTACAATCTCCCAACTGCATTGATCGTACAAGATATTACATTGAACTTACTTATCTTTTATCTTTTTTGCAATAGATTTTTTTTTAGTTTCTATATCAATTTATATTACTGTTTATTTAAACGTTATTCATTTCTATAATGTGTACTTGAATGCATTTGTTAATAATATCAGTAGTTCCATGCGTCAATATAATTCCGAACACAAGATTATCCACGTAACTTCTATTAAGTTTCACCTAGGCTAGATTTAGCTTTACGGCGAGTTAAATCTTGTTAATACCCGAGTGACTTCCGTTCCTAGCTAGTAATTTTCACAGCTGTGCTACCTTATTAACCTATATGACTGCCCAAATTCATCTTTACTATAATCAGCTGCTAATTGTCATTTCCACCGATGCGTATCTGATACAAATGATGTAGTTTAGTTGAGAAATTTGTAAGATCTGAATACAGAAATTTTAGCAGCACGTGACTTACTACATAGTTACCTTGTAACTCTGAATTTGAAATAAATATATTCCCAGAACAGTTAAATAAAAGATTTGCAACTTTTTTTTTTTTTTTTGGAATAAATTACTGAAAGCAGTATATAATTGCACGCATGAGTTTGAATGTTACAATTACCCCTTGTCGATTGGAAAAACATCAGCTTGCGGAAAAAAGGCAAAAATAAGACACCCTATAGAAGTGTGTAGATGAAACAATCATATAAATTTTGGAAAAGAGGATGCATCAAACAACCATTTAAAAAAAATCAAATCTAAATCAAAAGAATCAAAATGGACAAAAGCCATGTTAAATGTCTCTCGAAAGTAGGAGGTAAAACAATAATAAAAGCAATAAATTCACTTGTACGAAGTAAAAAACAATAAGGCAGAACCGCATTTTTGAAAAGTCAAAGCTCATAGAACTGAAACAAAAATAGCACCTATGTAACTATAGTCATAGAGCAGAAAAGGAACAGTGAATAAAAGGAATAGTACATTAAAGAAACACGTTTATGCACATTACTTTAATGGTAAAGACAGGCAAAAAAAAAAAAAAAAACAAAAGAGCTGGGTCAGACCGATTATTAAGTACCGCAAAACGGGGCTCTTTAGCTTCCAGGGACTACTTGAACCCATGAAAAAAAAAGTCTTTTAAAATCCATCCTGGTCCTATAAAACTCAATGTATAGACTTAAAAAACTTTCTCCATGTCAGGTAGCAGTACTAGGTAGAGGCTGGAGAATGAAACAAAGTTTCTGCTATTCCCGCTTTTTTGTGATTGCGGTTATAATTACAAGTTGTCAAATCAGTTTTTTTTAGTGCCTGCTAACTTTCACATGTAAGTTAACGGAAAAATTCGATATCATCAAGGTAAACATAGTTTTATGTTAGCATTCTATTTCTTAACGAAATACGGTGTTTCAAGGTTATATCTATATAATTAACACAGTAACTAATATAAGTTGTAAAAGTGCACTGGTTGCCTTAAAATGGGGCTACTTGAACCCATCGTTCAAGCAGCTTATGACCACATTTCAGCACTAAATTATGTTAAGTAAGGTTTGTAATATTTTAAAACAACGAGGTTAGTTACTATTTATACCTGTTTATTTGGAGATCTGGGGATAAAAAGGATCCGAAAGTAAAAGAGAGCCCCTTTAAGTAGGATATAATGCGGGTTTTTAAGAGGAAAAATCATAATTGTGTCCGGATTCAGCTAATTCCGCAGAAATGCCTTACAGAGAATGGCATCAGCCCATTTTCACTTAAGTACATCAACTCGAAAAATAAACTTAAAAGATCGTTCACAAAACAAGCTTGAGCATCCTGTAGTATTGAGTAGCGAGGAAGAGCAGGTATTAAATAAAATCAGAGAAAATAAATCCATCCAAGCCATTAAATTGAGGAGTTTTCATTTTTTCTAATGTTTAAATAATGAGCATTTCAATAGGTTTTAGCTGTAGTTAGATTAAATTTCTATTTGAGAAATTATGTTTGCCTAAAAATATGGTTTTATGCATACGTTGATTTTATATTAAGTTATATAAACAGTTTGCTCACTAGAATGTACGTTTTGAGTTTTCTTTCAAAATCATTGGTCCTTCTTGATACCACCACCAGTTTTACAGCTTTTTCTAATGGATTTGCCGAGTGGGACCAAGTAGCCATGGTGCGGGGCTACTTGAACCTAATTTTTAAAAAAATCGAAAAAAAAATTATAAAGAGCTGAAATTGTTGTTTAAAAGAGGCTTTAGGTGGTAGCAGAACGTCTGAAAAGTGATAAAAACAAGGTAATCAGTTCACATTATGAATTTAACCAAAAATTTAGTGTAAAACTCGAAAAAAAAACATGAAATTTTGGGTCTAAGTAGCCATACTTCACGGTAATGAAAGGTTTCCTAAAATTAGAATCGGATATTTTTTAGAGTTTTTCGGTTAGTAAGAAAAATAAAGTCAAAATAATGGTTTGAATTCCAGACAGGGAAAGCAAATGCTAGACGCATAACATTTTCTGTTTTTTACGTTGCTTGTACGCTCCTTAAAACTAAATTTCAAAGCACCTTGAGGGTTTAAATGTAAGAAAAACCACAGTGACGAAAATAGTAAATTCCACTGTAATTAGGAGGATAAGTTGAATTTTTAGCAGAGAAGAATAAAACTGTATTAATATTAGAGAACTCCACTTGACATTGAAATCGCAATAACATTTTAACATCACGGAAACTGAAAAAACATCAACGTACAACGCATAGCATGCGCCAGTGACTAGCACTTTTGTGAAACACGTTAGAGAAAGAAGTAAAAAAGAATGGAAAATCGTAATATTTTCATATTGGTCCATCTACAACCTGTTCTTATACAACCATAAATGTGTGTTGGTGGGATAATTGCAACCTAGCTCTATCGTTATGTAACATGTGTATGTTTATCCAGGATTCTTGGTTGATTTTGTTTCTTATTGCGTCCTTAAAGGTTTATTTTGGTGTTTTGGCAAAATGAAAGCGTATGGCAAGTTGTTACGTGTCACGACCTGTTCCATCATGCCTCTTGCTGGCTGCCACAATACGTTTTCCTCAAATGACTGACTCTCTCAAAACTCAAAAGTATAATTTACGTTGTAACAGTCGCTTGCTCGAGCAAATGTAATACTCGAAATGAATTATTTTCTTTGGAGACCATTTGGTCTTTTTAAAAAGTTGTTGCAAGATAAACAACTTGTAAAACTTGCATATCAGAAACTTGAACTGACACAAAAGAGAATGCTGCGTTGACAACGGAAAAAGGAACAGGGCAAGAAACAGGAAAAGATAATCGAAAAAAGAAAGGCAACTAAGGAAGGAAATATCAATAAGTAGATTTTGAAAATGAGCAAAGAGAGATAACAATGGAAGTAAATTTAGTTAAATCATCTGAGAAAACGGGAGACAACTTAAACACTAGGGTGTTTTATAATTCTTACAAAGAAAAATTAAAATATATAAATAATTTTTGCCTGACAGAGTGTGAGCTGTTAGCAGAGTGGTGAGAAATGGATACAGTATGTTTTTTGTACGAAATGGTCACATTAGATGTGCTGGAAGGAAATTCATGTCATGATCATAACTTGTGAAAGTGATCATTCAGAATATGTTGACTAAACTTTAGTTTTAGTTTAGTTGATTGCTTATTTTTTTGCAAAGAGTTGGACACATTATATGCTTCATTGATATGGAATAATTCGTTCTTTATTTGTTTTTATTAAGTTTTTTTGGAAGACTTAACATTACTATAATTACCTTCAAGTTTAGAACTTACTTATTTTATAGTTTTACGAGGAATAAGACCAAAATAAATAAGACATCACAGTTTTTGCTTGGTTTTAGTTCATAATTAACAACATATTCTACGGAGGTGAAATTTCAGTTTTTATTTCACTTTTGCATCCCAAATTTTTAACCTGTTTCCAAGTTTCACATTTTTCATGAGGTTATTTTGAATGTTGATTTGTTTTAGGTCAGACGTTAACATTTTTTTTCTTTAAGTCATAATACTACTCCGTAAAGTATGTAATATTTTATGAACTTCTTTTTTTTAAATTAAGCAAAGAAACTGTTTATGTTCTAAATAAAGAACATTTAGATTAATCTAGTTTATTTCTCTTTTAAAAAAATCATATGTTCATGTTTATTTCTGATAGGCTTGTACATGAATTTCTTTTTAAATTAAAAATTGAATAAATAATTACTTTCTAAAACAAACCATATTATTCATCAATTATACAAATAATTATGACAATTTTTAAAATAATCAACCGAGAATGTGACAACCGAATCCAGTCTGCCATACGGAAGAGACGCTGGTACAGAAAAAGATCAAAAATGTTAATACCTTAATAATCTATGTAAAAATGTTAAAATCAATACTAATCATTATGACCTCAGTCATTTTAAGAAACTACGAAGTCATCCATTAACTCAGCAAAAGGATAATATTTATTTTAAATTTTCTCATGAACGCGTTGAAATCTAATTAATTTAAAACAGGGATATAAAAGAAATAATTAAAGTTCTGTATGCTTTTTTGTTGCAAACGTAAATGCATCTTAAAAGCTGCATGCTTAAATTAAACACTTGTAATGTAGTTAAAAACATTGTCAAAATTTACAACATTGTTTAACATGTAAAAAAAACCTTTCATTTGCAAGCGGAAATATAATCATTCTTTTTATTTTCTTTGTACATGAGACGGAGGTAAAGAATTATTAATACTTTTGAAGAAAATTAGAAAATCGAAAAACTATCGATTACGACTGATGCTTTCTATCAATAAGCAACACTGACAGCAAAAGACCGCTTAAAATATATACTTTAGCGTTTATATGCATTCTAGCTATCGTTTCACGTCATTAGTTTTTTCCTCTAAACCCAAACGCATCTCTTACTCTAAGTGAACATTTTTTTTCTATCATACATTTTTATTATGACACACAATTTTGTTTCCATGGTAACCACTGTTGGGTCACGTGCAAAATGGTTTTTCATAGTAAAATAGATGTTCGTCTGATGGTGTGATATTAAGAAATACGTATCAAGGTCAATAACCATGGGGGTGGGTGCAATTGTGGTGTAAATGGCTACTCTGTTACCTTTTCAAGTAACTTGAAGCATCGCAATGTCTATTGACATACAGTTTTGGTTTTTTGTGAGTAAACTAATGATTGGTTTTTCTTTTTAAAATGTTTTTTTAAGCAAATGAATGCAAGCTGCTTAAGCTTTTCAAAATGAATAAATAAATAAATACAATTGCTAATTTACACACCTCATTTAAAAAATGTGTACACCGCAGCTAATAAGCCAAACTTTTCTTCAAGTTAGGAAAAAAAAAGTAAACATTTCGAGAAAAATTAGCTAACAGTATCAGTGTTCCTTCAGCTCTAAAATTTTGAAACTGTTAAATATGTGGTGTTAGAAGCACAGATCGATACCGTTTAGCTTTGTCCAATTTACCCATGTAGAAGTTGTAAGTATGGATACTGCTGTTCATGTTTCTATAGTCAGTTGACATCATGGAGATATTCTGTAACATTGCCTCAAGAAGTTGGATATTTAAATTTATTTACAAATATTTTTTCATAAAAATGAATTGAATGCAATAATTTTTTTTTTTTAAATTTCGATAAATATCTATTTGTTAGCAAAATATAAGGCACTGAGCAATAAATACTATGAATTTGTTTTAATCATTTATTTTAGTAAGTAAAGGGTGTCCCAAAATTAACGCAAGATTTGAATTTGCCACCATTTTTTCCATAAATTGTTGGCAGCCGTGAAAAAAGAACAATTTGACAGTTGAGAGTTTAGGGTTAGTAAAAATGGGGTGTTATTGTACCATACAGCTAGAGAGAGTGAAACATTTCAATTAGTGCATTATGCATTTCCTAGTCGCGTACTCTCGCATTTCGGTGATCAGAGTTGGCACCCTAGATCGTGTGATTTAACATTTTTAAATTTCTTCTTATGGGGTTATTTGAATTCAAAGGTCTATGTCAACAAGCCCACAACCACCCGTGCATTACCGTGTTGCGATACCGAGCGCCAATAACAGTAACTACTTGACAAGCCTCAACTTTCATTATTTTTGAAACAATTGTTCAATAATGAAAGCGCGTTATTGTATCGTATAACGCTCCATTTTTGATTACTCTAAACTCTCAGCTGTCAAATTGTTCTTTTTTCAAAGTTGCCAACCATTTATTGCAAAAATGGCGGCAAATTCAAATCTTGCGTTAATTTTGGGACACCCTTTATTTTCTACAGATCAACATTTATTTTATGTGAAAATTGCCCCGTCAAGATATGACGGTTGAAAATTGCTTCTCCATTTGAACGGAACGAAGCAGTTGGCCGTTTGTTGATATTTTGATAGTTGAAATTTTAACCCTAAGTCCAGTGGATTAACCCTAAACTCCAGTAGATAGCGTTCATTGTTGACCACTTTTTCGTTTCTTCATTCCTCTGGAATGACAGTCTTACCAGTAAAGCAGTTAAGTTACCGGATCCTGTTCAGCCTTGTCAAAATAAAACATTTCCCTGCATGTCAATCATTAAAACAAAAAAAAAATATTATTAAACTATCATTCCATGACGCGACGGACCAAAGCGTGTCCTTGCATTTTAAACACTACCAAAACATATTGTTAAATTATTATGCCGTGGCGCGTGTTTCATTGACGTCATGTTGATGACGTCAGGAGCGTTACTCGATCGTTGGCTATATATGTATGATGATAATGTTTCAAAGTTAAATTCAAATGTTTAAAAACATAAAATTCACTTAGTTTATCTTTCGGTACATGTTGAACCACAGGATAATTTACCACGGAATGCTAGCGAAATTGATGTAAGATTATTAACAAATAACAGTCTATGAACATAGTTGAAATAGGAAAATAGCAACAATTGAAAAATGTATATTAACAGTCAATTTGAACCCTTGAAATAATTAGCATAGAAGAAAAACAATAAACAATGTAGAAACTTGATAAAATCTTAAATATAGCCTACGTGGACAAAAAAAAAACATTTAAACCAAAGGAAACGAATCGTTATGCTGTTAAATAATAAGCAGTGTTTTTTATTTTTGATAACTTAAAACTCAATTGCATTGACATTGCGTACGGTTATGAAGTACATGTTAGCGTGCCATTTTACATGAACTAGTTTTAAGTTATGTTCCTATTCTCTAGTGAAAACCGAAAATCCCCCATCAGCGCCATTCAATACTCAATGAAAGTTGAAAATTCGCTCATTACGTAAGGGACCATTAAGATTTTCCATCAGCAATGAGAAAAGTTTTCTGAAAAAAATTGTACATAAAAAAGTATCTGGGTTGGGTCTTTTTCTTGATCAGGAGTAATCGTGTTTATTCCTCAATGATTAGGAACTCACGAAAACCTTCCATCTTCCTGACAACAAGTCACTTTTGCTGTCACCGCAAACTAATATCTAAAAATAGAATTTGCTACCGAAGGGTGAAAATCTCCTTCGATTTCAGAGCAAAATGTTTGTTTGAGTTAATATTATAAAAAATGCATGTAGAATTAAGTATCCGTTTGTTCAGGAATAAAAGAGCAGTATATTGGTAAGAATATAATAGATATTGTGCAGTGTATTGAATAGTGGATGGATATTTGCAACGAAAAAATTCGTTGTAATATTTATTCCTCAGATGTAGATTGTTATTTTGCTGGATTATAAGGTTGTATTTGAGGTGCAGATGACTACTTAATAAGATATAATAAATTTGTTAAATATTGCAAGAAAAATTATTCACCACATGGTAAGTGACACAATAGTGGCAGATTCAGACTTTTTTCGGTTGAGGGAAAGAAGGGAGGGGGGGGGTATTAAATCCTTGTATCTGCGTTCCAAGTCACTAACAAGTTTAAATGACTAAGAAATTTAACTATATTTTGCAATTATTTAAAAATAAGTGTAATTTATCACACATTTTTAAGAAATATTGATAGATGCAAACCTGATATATGGTTACTATAATTAGGAAACCAATAAACTTCAATAAGAAAAAAAAAATTAGTTACGAGGTTTCTCTAATTAGGGTAACGATTGGGTATTCATATACAGGGTGTTCCGCTTTAACCTACAAGACCTTTATTTTCGCAACCGTTAGTTCTAGATGTATACTTCTAATTGCAAAACTATTGATAATCATATACAGAGTTAAGATATTGAAAATTTGAAATGAGTCAGAAAATACAAAACTTAACATTTTATAAGGGCCCTAGGTTCCCTAACTTATATTTAGGGAAATAATCTCCATTGAAAAAACTTGACACTTGTGTAACAAAAACGCAAGGAGATATTCCATTTCAAAATTTTAAGGGACCATACAGAAGATGATATTGGAACTTATCGCCCTTTCAGAAGAATGTTAGGTTAACAAAGTAAAAAAAAAAATTATTTACATTTTTCATTGCTATTCCAAAATAAATGCAAATGTTATGCTGTGATGCCCAAAAAACACTACAAAACCTCGAAGAATTTTAAAAACCACACTCAATGCACACATATAGTTTTCAACACTTGTTAACCGCTATATTTTCCCCCAAAAGGTGCTATTGACGGCGCCTGTAAAGTGGTGTAAGTCAAAAAACGCTGCGTTTCATATCTTAATGAATATTGGTGGTACTAATTTTAAACTATCTTTGTAGGCTGAAAGAATTGCTAAAACTACGCAAATTTACTTTTTGCTTTAAAATGTAGTCTACTAAATGCTCATTTTAAGTTTTGTGCTACTATCTGCGTTATATACATTGTTAATTTCGAAAAATTTTCTTATGTTGTTCTTAAGTCTTTTATTCGAGGACTTTGATTTACTACTTTATTTGAAGTAATCAGGTGCGATTGATTTTTTTAGTGCTGGTCAACTGTGCTCTATTGTTTCCGTGTGTCTAATATTTACTTTCTAGTTTTACGCCTTGTGCGAAATTTTTGGTAATGTTTTTTATATTTTTCTAGTTGTACAAAGAAAACGTTTCTTTTTTTGCTTTGCTTAGTTTTTTCTTCTTCTTAGTTTGCTGTACTACATAAAATATATTTCCTGGAATTAAAAATGCGTAATTAAATTACATTTAATAAAACAAAAATAAAATAGTTGAAGAATTTTTTTTATATTAAAACAATGGCCGAGGTGGCCTGATCGGCAAGGCATTCGATAAGGCCACCCCCGGTTCGATCCTAGCCTGTCAAAGATCCACCGTTTTCATTAAGTGTGACTGGGGGACGTTAAATATGCTCGTTTTCACAAAGACCTCCAAGTGAAACGATACCTCTGGGGGTGCGGAGCGAGGAGTTATTTGGTTTCTGTTTTCGTTCTAAATTATCGAACTGATGGTACTGTCATCTATCGTGTTCTCTGAGCCAAATCGGACTCCCACTTAATTAGATGCTCGATTAAACGGAAGCCGTACCTCTCTACCTCAAATCGAGTAGACTCGCTACTCGGGCTCGGGTTCCCGAGTAATATGAGTAACAAAAAAAAATTATTATTATTATTATTATTAAAATAGTTTTGATGTGTTTAGATTTTTCCTTTTTGTATTTGCCGAGTTCTTCATTTTTTATGTGAAATTTCCCAGTTAAAAATGTTGGTGAATTAATGCATTTAAATTGGTGTAGGTGCATTAAAATACATTGAAACAACATAGATTTAGATGTAAATAAATATATTGCATAATTTATTATCGTCTACAAATGTTTATTTAATTAGATGATTTAACGCAAAATCTGTATTTTAAAATTATTTTTTAATTAAAATACCGTCATATAAAGGCAATGAATGCGTCTGAAATATATTTAAATCATTTATACAAATTACCCTGCGAGGAACCCCCCCCCCCTTATTTTTTTTCCTCCTTCAAAATGCTTCTGAGACCAATCTTGCTTTAAGACAAATATTACATGCGTTTTCCTGCGTCAGCCACTCCTACACACTTTATGGAAAGGGTGCCTCGCTTTTCTCAATTTTCGACAGTTTAATAACCATTAGTTCGATTGGAGGGGAAGGGAGCATTGTATTAATTATTAACATTATTTCGAGCTGCCAGAGAAATAAAAAGTTCAAAAGCTGGAACATTTCTAGCAAGTTGGGAGACTCATACGTGGATTCCCGTCAAAAATATTGAAAACAAACTAAAAACTATTTCTTTTTATTTCTTTTTTTTTCTTTTACAAATTTTTCGCTATTTTTTCAGTAAAATAACAGATTATGTATTGGACTCACTCGTATGAGCCCCATATCCGAAAAACATTCATATTGTAAAAAAAAGAGAAAACATCCATTTGCATTAACAAGTCAAGTTGCATACTAGTCGCACCGCTTTACTTCAGAACATAAGCGTCTTTTTATAATTATTTCAACTGGAATCACAGGTATAATTAAGGTTAATCATGAAAATAAGTAGTCTTATAATATAGGACGGATTCCCAAACTTTTCCAAGTTCTGGCATTATTCGTAGAACTATAATTTTCTCTCAGCATCCTAGTCTTTTATCACCTCTATAATGCATAATACATTCATACATTCATCAAAGCAGAAAGACGGACGGACAATCTTCATGTTTGCATGTTTGTATGTTTTTTTTTTTTTGGGGGGGGAGCATGTATTAGTAACAACGTTTCACTCATTGTTCCTTTCGAAAGAAGGTTTTTGTTTTTTAGCCTTTTAATATAAAAAAGGCACCATTCTTTCTTTTTTCTTACAGTTTTTATTGAAGTAAAAATATCTACATCCGGATGTTATTTTAATGAACAACTTTTACTTTTTTTTGTTTGTTTCATGAACAACAAAGGTTTGGTAATGTGGAAAATTTGCAGCACCCACTTTGGAAATCCTTGTTAGGGAGGAAAAAAAAATATATTTATACTTCTGGGAATCTCCATTCTTTTGTTACTATATCAAGAAGTGTAAATAATGCGGAGAGTTTTCATACTGAAGACCTGCGGTGCGACTCGTGTTCAACCTGCGGTGTTTCCAAGATTTTTTTTTTTTTTTTGCAAACTTCATAGCGTGAAATAGTTTTGGACAGATGACTCATAGGAGTGAGTTCGATTTTGTAGTTTTACGTCGAAAAATAGGTGAAAAAATTGTAAAACAAAACCCTAGATAAAAATAGTTTCTGATGAGTTTTTTAAAGAAATTAGTGGAAATCCATCCATGAGTCTTCACCCTTGCTACAAACTGAGCTCTTTTTTATAGACTACCTTTCACAAACTCTTACATATTACTCATAACTTTGCACCTTAATCAGGATAACGTTGATCCACAATTTGTGTTCTTTTAAAAAAAAGAAAAAAACAAAAAAAAAATATATTATCAATTATATTATTAAAATGTAAAAGAAAATAATAGTCTAGGTAATATAGACGGTTTCAATGTTTGTGTTCTATTGCACCAATATTTCTTATATATAAGGCAGTGAGAAGCAAAGGGGTGTAAGTGGCAAAATTAAAAATGTGGAGATAACTAGTACAAATGGTAGGTGATCCTCTCCTCTGTCTTGGGGCAAGATATAGTACTAGTAGCCTTGGTAGGTGCTGCTATGCAGCATGATATAAAAAAATTTTTCAATGAAAGACTACACAGGACGTTATCTTTAAAAGCGTTTTACTCAAAACTTGAAAATATCCACTTACATCCCTTTGCTTCTCACTGCCTCATATATACTTGACGATGTTAAAACCTATGTTTACGTTATTGCCGTGGATTTTCTTCTTTTTTCAAACGTGGGCGATAGAGGAAAGCACAAAACACTGCAAAATGATTTTGCCTCTATATCGTGACTGAAATAAACCAATACATCAATAGGACTTCTATGTGATCGATTAACAAGCTATTATATTTATTATAATCGATAGAAAAGTCACCTTTCCAGTTAATAAAATAAAAGGTTAGAGGGAATCTCTAACACCCCGCCCAATACCTACTCATGAGCTTAAACGACGACGATAATCTAAGTGGGCCAACCTGAAACTTGGTAAAAAGAAAAGAAAAGAATCAAAAGCAATGCTCGGACCCCACCCTATGGCGTTCATTACCTTCCGCTCACCTTTCACATTTTCTGCGGGTTATCCTTCTAATAGGGGAAAGCAGTAAATTTTTCGTCTTATAAAATTTTACTTTTTTTTCCCCCTTTCAGGCGGTAAAGCGTCTTAATAAATTCTCTTTTTTCAGAATGATTTCACACTTTTATAAAACCAGATTTTCGTACTATCTTGCTGTAAAATTGCCTTTAAACACTGTCCTTTAGTGGAATCCCTAACGTGTTGAGATCGTTTTCGGGAAACTGCATCTCACCCTCTAAAAACTATATCTTAAAAATATTTAAAATGTGTGTGGACCAATATGGTTTATATTAAAGAAAACTTTGAAAAGCACAGGATTTGTTTTTTCAAATTCTAAATATATTCAAATTAGATAAATGTATTTCACTTATTAATGGTACTAATTGGTACGCCTGTGGTCCCCCTACTGCAGTAGTGTTTTTTTTTCTGTCGTTGAGGCGTTTTTGGATTATTTACAAATGTTTTAGAATATTAGCTCTATTGATGTTATGTGTCGACTCATTCCAGACTTTTTTTTTTTATTAACAAACCCTGCTCCTATTATTTGAGGTTATATTCCTCATACTTTTTTTTTTTAAATTTTATTTTGAGTAGCCCGAGTAGTGACGTGGAATCGAAGATTCCGCGAGATTCACAATTAGAGGACGATATCTAGAGGAATTACAACAGCGACTAAAAATCATTTAGTTTTATGCCAATATGCATCCTTTTTTTCCCATATTTAATTTTTGTACATTCATTTTTTTTTTTAAATTATTTATCACTTTTTTTATTTTTAGTTTTTTTTTTCCTTTGCTGATGAAATGAGGAAATTAAAATCTGCTCTACTGACTTGCTAAATCTTTTAAAAGGGGGGAAGGGATTTACAGTTTCAAAAAAGTTAATTTTTCTTTATTCTTTCGTCTTGTAGTAAATCGTTTCAAAAATATGTTCCCAAAATTTCAAGTCGTTTTGAGCAAAATCCTCATAGTTATAAAGTATTCAGTCTCTGTTCTTTGAAACCGGAGCTCCGACAGCTGCCGAAGATTGCAGCAGCTCTGACAGCTGCGGATGCTCAGAATGCAGTACTGCTTGCTTGGGGTTAGTTAAATATAATATAAATAAATACCGACAAAAGAAGAGACTAAAAGGATCGAAGCTGCTACAGGGACTGTACTCTCTGGAGCTGGAATTGATGCTTTTTATCTTCAAAACCTTTAAACGCTTTTTTCTTAAAACCACTTTTTCAAAGTATGTGTTTATTCTCATTTTAAAACGAATTGATTGATTCATTTCAAATTTAGTACACAAATTCTGCATATAAAAACCTTCCCCATCGTTGAGTTTGAATGTTTTTTGTTTTTAATGGATTTTTTAGTAGCAAAATACTGGAATTTTTCGGGAAAAAAAGGTTTTTGAACTTCAAATGGTCACTGAAAAATTTTAAAGTCAAACAAAAAAAGATCTGAGAAAGTAAGGGTGAGGATTTATTAATACTCTGACTAAACCATTTTCTAAAAACTAATTCCTTGCCTCAATTGTGAGAAAAATAAGAAATATCCATTTTTATAATAAATAAACATTCAAAGAATAGCAATTACATTTGGTTTAAGTAGGTATCTTTTAAATGTTTCTACCAACGTGAAAGAGGGCAGCTTTTTCTCTAGTAGTATTGCGAAAATCAAATGGTAAGGTTTCATTAGGGAAATTATGCTGTGATGCATTGAGAGTTACGAAAAACCTTTTGTTGGAAAAAATTTTAATCTCAATACAATCGATTCGAGTAGAAACATAAGTTATTCAATAATAGTTTAACGGGTTAGAATGATAGTAGCGTAAGTCAAAAAATTTACAGAAGTTAAGCATGAATTAAAGTTTATCTTCTCCATCAGGTTAACTAATACCGTAAACAATTAACAAAAACTTTGCACACTAGGAGCGCACGGAAATCGTCCACTTACCAAAAATGCTGTTCAAGTGACAACGGCAGTGGTGTAAGTCAGTTTTTGTGCAACTAATTGGACGTACAACAAATTTCAGCTAGTTGGAGATCACATTAATATGTCATAACTAAAAATATGTTGCAAGTACCTTTACAAACAGTGAAAATATATACAGTACAGTAAAAAAATACTGTGTTTTTACCGAACAGAATTTAACATCAATGAAGAACAAGTGTATACGATGAAGAAAGCGCTATTAATAAATAAATGAGCAAATAAATAAGTAAAACAAAAACTGGGCTGAAATTTACTCTTTTTCGACAAAAAAAAAAAAAAGAAGAAGAAGAAGAAGAAAAACAACCATTGGTGTTTCTTTTTTGCTACGAAAATACATGTTCCCGATTGTTAACTGACTCGCAGATAATCGGAAGTTTACTGTGTTGACTTTTTGCAAATATTTTCCCCAAGCCTTCAATAATTTGAAATTATATTATGATAACTTACGCCACTCTCATTATAACCACGTAAAGTGATTACTTTGTGAATGATGCAATTAATATGAAATGAATAACAACCTTCAAATTGTTTATTTAAATATTCTAATATTGAAAAAAAAGACATTCATTTTAGTCAGACATACAAATAATAACACCCATTTTCCTGATCCTTTGACACTGATGTACTATAGACTAATAGCGTGATAAAGCAGAGCTCATATGTATTGCGGAATCTTTATTAAAGCACCTGCAGTAG
This sequence comes from Uloborus diversus, assembly GCF_026930045.1. Lineage (NCBI taxonomy): Eukaryota > Metazoa > Arthropoda > Arachnida > Araneae > Uloboridae > Uloborus > Uloborus diversus. The sequence goes on along the minus strand of NC_072740.1, from coordinate 48,351,241 downwards.
CAGCTGATACAATCAATATCAAATAGCAACTTACGAACATTTGTCAAGTACATGGTTAATAATTGTAGTGCTGGTTATGATACGAAATTATTTCGAGTAAATGGAATGCATATTTTGTTGACAAATGCATCGTGAAGTTACGGAGTGAAATATTATATTTCTTAGATTAATCGAGAAATTATGTGAGCATCCAATTTATTCCAATAGGCAATTTTCATCTGTATGTTCAGTATTGCAAGCGCTGACATATTGGTTTAGTAATGTAAATATTAAAAAAAAAATGTTAGATTATTGAAAATATTAAATTTGTGTTACCATGGGCATTTACAAGAAGTAATGCAACGGCATTTTTTATTCGTAACTTATTATTGCTAATAAGTATACAGGGTGTTCCGTTTTAACCTGCAAGACCTTTATTTTCGCAACCGTTAGTCCTAGATGCATACTTCTAATTGCAAAAATGTTCAAAATCAGATGCAGAGATAAGATATTGAAAGTTTGAAGCAAAAATAAAAATGAGTCAAAAAATAAAATATTTAACTTTTTATACTGGCCCTAGATCTCTTAACTAATATTTATATATAGAGAAATAATCGCCATTGAAATATATTACTGACACAAAAAACTTGACATTTGTGCTACCAAAACTCAAGGATATATTCTAGTTCAAAATTTTGAAGGACCATACAGAAGATGATATTGGAACTTATCGCCCTTTCAGAAAGATGACAGGTCGTCAAAGTAAGAAAAACAAGGAATTTATATTTTTCATTGTTGTTCAAAAATAAATGCAAATATTATGCAGTGATAAGCAAAAACACACTACAAAACCTCGAACAATTTGAAAAATAACACTCATGCACTGATATAATTTTCAACACTTGTCAACCGCTATCTTTTCCACTAAAAGGTGATATTACGCCGAGTGAAAAGTGGTGCAAGTCACAAAACGCTGCGTTTTATATCTCGATGAATATTGGTCGTACTAATTTCAAACTTTTTGTGCTGTAATTATTTTTCATATATTCATCATTTTCCTATATATAAGTTCGGCGACCTAGAGACTGTATAAAAAAGTTAAATTTTGTATTTTTCGACTTATTTTTATTTTTACTTCAAACTTTCAATACCTTAACTCTGAATCTGGTTTTAAACAATTTTGCAATTGGAAGTATACATCTAGGACTAACGGTTGCGAAAATAAAGGTATTGCAGGTTAAAACGGTACATCCTGTATAGTAGTTCTCTTTTTACTTATGTCCAACATCACAGCGAATTGTCCACATCACATTGGGTTTCAGCACTCGAAATAGTTGAGAGTTGATGATGGTGGTACGACCCATAAGGTCCGAAAAGTCACCAAATGAAGTCAAACTGGTCGTGTTACGGAAAACTGTGATGACGTCACTCACCCAACAGTCAATCAGATGCGACTTTTAGGCGAACACAAATACAGTCATACATACATACGGTCGGGTTTTAAAACAAAGGTTTTGAATTTTACAGTTTATTGTTAAAAAGTGGACAATTACATGCAGGTACTGGTCAATTACTGGACGTAAATGTTCAATTACTGACTAAATTTCCTTTTATTTTACAGCTGTTGAAAATAATTTCAAAAATCGTAAATAAAGCAGAAAAAACCATTAATTATTGTAAATCCCGATAGTTTCAATGCCTTGTAGAAAATTTTTCAATTTTTTGATTTCAAATGAACCCTCACGATCAGTCACTTATCTAAGAGCTATAGAAATTTGACTCATTAGAAATCGCTGATATATTTCTTAACTTTTGAGGTATTGAACTGGAATTTCATTAAAAGTTAGGGAATCATCTTGGGTTTAAATAATGAAGGTTATAAATTGCTGTATTTCGTACATGAGCAGAGAAAACTTAATTGCTTTAAACGTTCAGTTTTCATTGCATTTTCAAAATTTTCAATTTTTATTTAAAATTTTAGTATTTTACTTATCTTGTAAGCTGTTGAAAATTCTGAAAGTTCGGTATGTCTTATGAGCCAAAACCCTTTAAATAAAATTGGTATTTTTGAAAGAAATTCTTATATCTTCATGAATATAAGTGATTTTTAACAAAAATATAAAAATAAGTTCTACATAGTAAGTAAAACTTAATTCTGAAATTTATATATTATTCCCAGTTATTTACGATGAAGGATGATCAAAAATCTTTGAAACTGTTCTCAATTTGTTGCTGGTTCACTAAATGCACGGGTGATTTAATTTTAATGGAAAATGACAGCTGTAGCATACCTGTTATACAAAAAAGTTTCAGAACAATTGGTTTATTTCTCGAACTTTTGAAACTGATCCAATAAGTTTGGTGATATACTGTATCTCTTGTTATCTACCAAGAAATTTTGACATCCATGGTATGAAGAGCTGCTGCTGTTTAAAAGCGATAAATAGATAGCTATATCGATAACATTCTACCTTTTGAGATTTAAAAGCTAAAAATGTATTTTCATGGAATTTTATAATACATAATGTACCTATAATTCATTATTAAAGAAATAGAAATAAAGAGGTGGATTTTTTTTTTTGTTTCTTCATAGACTTATACTAAAGTATAGGTCTAAAAATAAAGATAATATTTATTTTAGCACCCCAAACATTTAGGAATTGAAGAAAAAGAGTTAAGCTTTCACACTAAATACGTTACTGGTCATTTATTATTAAAGCAACAAAACCAAGACAAGTAAATCAACGACAAAACTACAATTTTTTAGATCTGATTTGATAAAGTTTTGAATTCAACTTCTAATATCCTACTGATATCGAGTAAGATAATACACTTCATCTTCTGTAACATTTCATCTAAATAGTGAACATGTTATATTTTCGCTTCAAGTATCACTTGTTAAAACAAAAAACATCATCACACCTGCGTTTTTGATTTCAATATCTATGAATCTTCCTGCCTTCACCTAAAGAGTGGACATTTTGTATATTCACTTCAAGTATCATTTATTTTAGATCATTTTTTGATTTCAATATGTATGAACCGTCTAACATTCATGAGGGGGATCACGTCTCCCTAAGTGTTAGGTCAAGTGTCCCTAGCTCTAGGTACATTTGATCTACTTGCAATCTTTATGCTATTATTTTTTCCATAATAATGTGCCTAATGGCACAAACTATTTACGTATACTTTTTATTTAGTTCTTACTATTTTTCAAAAAAAAAAAAAAAGGGAAAATGTAAAACTGAAAATTTGTTAAGTCTCCCTAGTTTCCCCTACACCATTCCACTGATAAATAACCCTACTCAAGTGTGAATCACCGATTTGAATAAAACTTTGCACATCGATTGAACACTTAAAAATATCGAACACTATTTTTTTTTATTCGGCAATAAATACTTTTAAGGTGGGAAGGGACTATCAATTTTTTACAGTAATTTTCAACGGATTTCATTGAAATTTGCAGCATAGTTACATGTTACTAATACTTACAGATACAAAAATCATAAAAATGTTTTAAATGTAATTTTTTTCAAATTTCAAATTTGAATTTTTAACGCTTTTTCATACCACGACTCGAGGCCTGAAACTTCATCAAAATGAAAAAATATTAGCAAAATATGATACATAAAACAACAGAAAATAAAAGGTCAGGCGTACTTTTTCAAAATGTTGTGGTAAAAATAAAAATTGGAGAAAACCCCCCAAAAAAAACATTTTCAGTAAAATATGTCCATACTTCAACAAAATATAGCAAATATTTTAGACACAGCTAATCAAACAGAAAAATCTTTTTCATCAAAATGTTAACAACCCTCTCGGGTACTTCGCATAAATGTTTTAGCAAATTTAAATAGTAATTCATTACAGTGGAACAGTTTGAAATTTGTAAACATGCCAAAAATGATGGTTTGAGAAAATCAACATTTACTGTTTTACTGATGAAAATTTCATTATTAAATAAATAATTTAATTTTTCATACAAATTCAAAACAAATAAGGTCTTATGATATATTTTAGGGATTCAAAAAGTAAAATTAAACGTGAAACAAAACTTCATTTGACAGTTGGAAGAAGAGTCGAAAAGGTAAACAAAGGGATGTGTCTACCACAAAAATTGTCATGACTTCGTCAATTTTTCACCGATTATTTTTTTTTTTTTTTTTGCAAAAGCTTGAGTCAAAGGTCTACTTTTTAGAAATATAATAAAAAGAAAACAGTTTTTGACCAATTTTACTCATCTGAAAGGCCCTTGTCACCTTAACCGTGAAATTTACCCCTAAATATTGGATGATTGTTATGTTAGAGGATAAAATATGATATTTTACTGTACATTTCATCTACGAAAATTCAAATTAAATATAGAACTCTTACTTACAATACAAAAAACTACAGTATGACGAACCAGTAAAGGTAGTAATATTAATTTGACATAAAGGGCCGTAACTAGATTTAGTTAATCCGTCACGCTGTCTCCGTACGTGCTTTTTTCATAAAATGTAGGACAAGGGACAAATTCGAAGGTATTTTTTGACATGAAAAGTCTTATCAAAAATATGTAACACAAAAAACGAATTGACCTTCAGATCTAAAAAAGCACATTGAAATCGGACTGTGTCGCATTAAAATGCTTACTTTTTGAATATACACTTTGGAAAAATGCTTCATTCAGTAAAGAAGTAATATTTTTATTTCGTTTGGTCTTCTAATACATTCTTTTTAAAAAAATTTACGAAGTTTAGCGACGGATTTAAATCATTGAGTTATAGCTGCCAGAATATAATAGTTTCGATATAAAGAAATCAGATTCACATAATCGTTCGTTTGAAATCACTTAACAAAGGATTTTGCCACACTTAATTCTTTAAGGTTTGTAATTGCGTCATCCTGCTGCGGATTCTATTTTTATTTGTTTCTAAAACATAAAAGCAGCAACGAAAAACAAGTACTCAGTCTTGTATTTTTATTTTCTGAATAAGCCTTTACCTTTAAAGTACCTTTTATTGCTGCAGTAATTAACGTGCATATATTGAATCAGCCGCTAACGAACTTTTTGCAGAAACTCCCACCAAACAGGAACTGAATTCTTGCATTTGTAGCTATAAAAGTTACTTTTTAAAATTTTATATGGAGTGTTATAAACAAGTACCCTAAAGCACATTTTTAGTTTAGGACAACTTTCTTGAATTTTCTTGCATGTAACCGCACTAGAAATGCTCTTATTTAAAAAAAATGTTAATCTTCAATCTTTTAAATAGTAAATTTGATTCTGGTTTTGTTTAGAACCTAATTGCCACTACAAAGCGTTTACAAGTAATTTTCTTAAATGCAGCAAAACTACACTACCCTTCACGTTAGGGGGATGTAAGTTGATTTCAGTACAAGACAAAAGTCCACCCTTTTCACCTTGTTTCAAAAATTCACTTTGAAACGAAAGGTTTTGAGCTTTATTTCAGCAAACTGTTTCGAAAGTAAGTGATGAATCTGTTATCTCAACGCAACAATTCCATCGATGGATGAACAATCTGATTTTTTCTCTGATTTTCTTTCATTCACTGCATACGCAAATAAAAACGCAAAACTAACCGAAATTCATTGACATGGGAAGTCCTACTGGGAGTTTAATGAACATTGAACACTTTGATAAAAGAAACTATTTAAAAAAAAATATTTTTCTTATTTTCATTTAAATGCTTATTAGATAGCTAACAAAATACATCATGGCTTTCTTCTTATACCAGGAATAGATACAAAGGGAGTGTCGGGGGTCATGACCCCCCCCCCCCCCCATTTAAACTGTCGACATCATTAACCGCCCACATTGCATTCAAACCGTTTATGAATAAAATGTTAACGATTTCACAAAAATCTTTTCAATTAACTAATTGTTTTTAAAAGTAAATATTTCAAATATTTCTTAGTATTATTGCATATGAAAATTATAAATAACTTTTATGCTCTCCTAAATGCCTTATTAATGGTGTTTTTTAATGACACACAAGCGATTTCAAAAATATTTTTCGCATAAAACCGTAGGTTCCTTTATGGGAGGGGGGCGCATTTATTAGCATGACCCCGTTTAAAATGTTAGTCTGTATCCGCCCCTAACATAGACAATATTTAAATACTACGTGCATGTAAAACAGATGTAATAATGATTAGGATTTAAACTAAACAATAATTCGTATTCCCAAAAAGCAAATAGTTTCAGGACTAAACTTTTCAAATGATCCAAAAAAAAAAAAAAATTAAAAAAAAAAAACGACTTTTGCCGTATTAAAGGTTTGTAATGTACCCTTTCACACAACGAGTATTCGTTACATTCAAATAAAATTCGAGTTTCCTTTTATTTTTTCACAATAATTTTCTTGAAGTTCGCGCTTATTATGCAAAAAATGAAAGCTATTTAAAACTACCAAGTAATAGATCTCAAATTCAAAGAAAGAAAAAATCCCGATGTATTTGTAATTGAAGCAAGTAAATAATTGAAAACTAATATTTTCATTTCATTTTTTTTATTTCTTACTCACGAAAACTTTTTTAAAAATACATTCAATTGCTTGGAAATAACGATGGAAAGCATATAGGAGAGACAACAGACCAGGCGGAACTGCTTTGACCACAATGTGGAAATGCTCATTTAAAACTCACAATGACAATCAAGTGTTTTTCCCCGGGCGATACAAAGTGGGGAGGAGCGAGTTCTGGGGGTTTGCCGGTCCACAGGAAGCACGCCCCCCCCCCCCCCCCAAGGTTAACCTTGAAAACTCAAACCTTCGCCAAGACAGAATAAGTCGAGTTACGGTGCTTTGATTTTCCTTTCGTAATCAAATACTTACAAATTAAATATATTAACGTATAACGGCTTCAACTATATGTCTCAATCACACACATTCTCTATTTTTTTCATGTCATTTGTCAATTTACACCCTTTTAAACCTCCAAATTTACAAGAACTAATTCTCAACGAGGAGTAGCACATCTCGTATCTTTCCCTTAAGTGCCAAGTTTGATTGGAACAGACTTTTTTTTTTATAGGATGCTGAGTAAAAACCGCTTTATCTAGTACAATCGTTGAGCTACCTCTTTCTACATGTAAACGGGGAATTTTTCAACCGGTCTTTTTCGGAGCCAGAGTGAGGATTTACGAGGTAGAAAACTTCGTTGCTAACGCAACTTTTCAAAGCACAACATTCACATAAGGAAAGTACATCCATGCCTGCGCCGGGATTCGAACCCAGAACCTCCCCATCCGCAGTCAGACACCTCTGGCCACTAGACAAGGTGGGCGGCAAATCTCCAGTAAACATTACATATTATTATTATTATTATTATTGTTATTATTATTATTATTATTATCATCATTATTATCATTATTATTATTATTATTATTATTATTGCTTAAAACTACTATTGCGTAAAACCAGCATTTTATCCATTTTTTTTTTTTTTTTCATTTTTGAGTTGTATCACTTTCCCTGCCAGGATGCGATAGATGTGTAAAAGACTTATGCCTAAAAATCGTAAGTCAAGATAATTTATCTTGAATTTTAAAAGCGAGATTTAGTCTCTAAAAAAAATGTCGAAGTTAATTGACCGCAAATAAATGTTTTGTTTTCTTTTTTTTAAAACTTCTAGATCCGTTTAGTGTTGCTATATCCCTCTCTGAGAACTTCAAAGCACCATATTTCTCCGTGAGACTCTGCTATTATAAACTACTTTTATTATTTTATTTCTTATATAATAGTAGAAGATAATATACTAATTGTGTTAACGAGCGAGCGGCTCTTGTTCATAAATGACGGAGATTAATGGATAATGTGCTATTTTTAAAAACCTTTACGCGACATTTACTTTCTGCGTAAATTTTTATTAATCATTTGGGATTAAAAAAAAATCAACTTCATGGTTTATTAATTGTAACTCTAAAAATAATTCATCATTAAGCGTAATTTGTAAAACATCATTTGGCGTTGTAGTGATTCGCGCAAAATAGTTAAATGCATATTCATATCAAATTCAATCTTATAATGTTCAGTAGTTGAATTGAAAATACATTAATATTAATGGCTAAAAATAGTTTTAAATCTGTTTCTGTTTCACAGCTCAAAAAGAAATGAGGCTTTTTATTTAAAAAAAAAAGAGTGTTTTTAATGTTTCTTATCGAAATCTATATTATCTTAACGTTACTTTTCACGCATTAAAGAATACAAAACAGGAGTATTTCAAAGAACTTAAAACGTGCTTTGTAGTAGATAAAGTTTTTACGTTACATGCGTAAATTAGAGACACATATTTCAAATTTTGGTTGGTGTGTAAGGATTTTGTATGATATTTTCTTTTGAAGGTAATTGCAACAGTGGCTCAAAATAGTCTATAGAATAATATGCATTTACAATAAACTCCTGATTTTTTTCAGAATAGGGTATCATGGTGACCGCATATATTCGTTTGATGTTTTGCAATAGGTGAAAAAAAAAAAAACTCTAGTACATACAACAGCTAAAGAAAATCAAGAACACTTACGTACATAAAAGCTTTTAAGTAACGATACTAGATGCTAACGATTAAACTAGTAACACAAAAAAATGCTAACTATACTATGCAGAAAATGTACGTAAATACGAAAAAATATATCCCTCAATATTGCAAACGGGCGCAGAAAATCATGCAACCAGATCAACCTAATCTAATCAATGCCAAAAACGTGCAAAGCGGAAGATTTTTTTTCTAAAAAACAGACTCAGTCACTTGATTAGAAGCATAAATAGTGTCGATGTAAAAATCGGGTTTCAACCTTAGAGCAGGAATTAGTAAATAAAAGGGAAAATGTCCAATCATTGGCTTAGCAAAAGCTGACACAAAGATGCTAAGTCATGTTCGCCAAGAACGACGAATAATTGACATGTTTTGCGTGTAACTAGCAAAATAAACCTGATTTCGTTCAATGCTTTGCTTTAAAAAATATCACGTGACTTGGAATCTTTGCGTCACGAATGAAAGTCTTCACTCCTTCCATTTTATCTCTTCTCAGTGGCTTCAACTAGCCTGGTTTTGGTCACCAGCAAGGTTTGACGTCAGTGAGAATAAGGGGGAAACATAAATAGGAATGTCTAAAAATAAATTGTGCACTTGTTAATTTAAAATGAGTATTTTCTACATTCAGCATCCGCCCGCAGGTGATCGGGAGTTTGTTGTAATCATTTGCACTAACCTTGTTTTTTGGATTGTCTGTGAAGTATCGTGTCATTTATAGTGAAAGGTGTTTTTCTGTTATGATTGAAGACTGAACTAGTTGTCATAGCTTATTAGCTTATGAAGATGTTAAATATTTTATGTAATTTTACTATGTTATTATATTATTACTGTATTTTACTATTTCAGTATATTATAATGTTACTATACTTATTAAGTGTGTCTTCATATATGTATTTTTACTTAAAGGGTAATTATTGATCTTTTAAATACAAATTATCAATGCTAAAAGGAAAACTAATTTCGTTGTTTTAAGTTAAAGAAAAGCAACTGATTTTTCGGACGATATTGCTTATTAGTCTTTAAATAAACAATTGTTTACATCAACAACTGTTTTTTTTTTCATCACAAACTATACCTTCAACAAATTACTCGTTTCGAAACAGTGTTAATCTCGGAATCATTATCGTTAGACATCGTTGTGTTAATATCAAAACAACTTGCCCCATGGCAGGAGAAGTTGTTCCTTTTCGGCTTTAGGTACTATGAACTTAACTACAAAAATTATTACCCCTACTAACATTTCAAAAGAATGTGCAATAACTGCTCAGAAAAATATTGGAACCGGCCAAAATATTTGCCCAATAAACAAATATCGCTTTTAAAATAAGAAATAAACATTTTAGATATTTAAGTAAAAACGTACGTAAAAAGCAATGCTTTACATACTCATATTATACATTCAGCAGAAGTTCTTTAGCAAGAGAGTGTTTTTAGAAGAAATACATTATGAATAAATTAATCTTTAAAAATACATTTAGTTTTTTCGCAATTTTATTATAAGCCATTAGCAAAAAAATGTTTGCAAAAGCTACAGCAGTATTGTTACTTTTATGCAGCCATTTTTTCAAAAGTAAATATGTATATACAGGAGATAACTCAATACTATTTAAAAGGATAAATTTAAAAATATTTAGACTACTTTTATAAAAAGTATATTTAGAAATACACTACATCATTCGAAATTCAGTTTTGAGAAGAAACAATACACTCTGATTTTAATGCGACCACTTTTGTTACAATTTAAAAAGTCGAAAAAATCGTGTCATGTACGAAATTTTTTGCATAATCGTATTTACTTTCTCAAAATATTTTATAGAGTTAGTAAATAAAACGAAAATTATAAAACTTGAGAAAGCCATAACCAAAATATTTACAGATGAACATAACGGACGTTACTGCCCTAATAGCCGCTATAATATAATTACCGAAAAAAAGTTTTCTGTTCGTTTTCTTGTCAAACTTCAAGTCCATATTGATTCTTATTCCGCAGCCCGAGTACCATCAGTATACTTTCCCAGTGGAAAAAATCCCATTTTGAGACAAATAATGAAAAAAAAAGCCAATAGTAATTTGAAAAGTTTTAGAAAACCCCATTACGAGGAATCCAATTTACTAACTAAAACATACTTCACTCTCAACTAGAAATTCCCTTAATAGTTCATTAAGGAAGTTCATTTCCCGTCGGCAATCGATTTAAGGACTATTTAAATATGGCTTTATAATTCTTGTTGCTAAAGATTTCAACAATATTTCAAGGGTCTTAGCGTTAAACTTTACCATAATGCTCATGATCAGCTTAAAAAAAAAAGTTACCGTGTGAAACTGCGGGAGAAAAACGTTCGATCATACGTAATTTTCGGATTCACTTTTTTTTTTTACATGGCTTTTGTTTATTGTATATACTTCCATGATTTCTTATCATCTTAAGAACAAGAAATCTGCCTCATTTTACTGGATAAAATGAATTACGAAGCTTCAGTAAAATATTTGCACTTGTTCTGAGTAAATTTGATTTACAAATTCTCTATTTTTACTGCTATATTTTATACACTCTATAACAAAAAAATCGACGCACCAAGAAGCAATCAACCGATTGCTTTGAAATTATGTGTGCATGAGTGTTTTGACCAGATATGCATATGATTAAAATTTGGTGTCCAATGAATGAATAGTTTGATCTCCAGCGCATCGAAACTGCACATCCAGCAGATGCATATAAAGAGCAGTTCTTCAACAGTTGTTAAAACTTTCGGTTTGATTGCGAATCAGATTACCTTTCAACAACTTAAAAATGCCTCACCGCATGGTTCGTACTCATTACGAGCAACTGAGTTTAAAAGAGGTCGTATCATTGGATTGAAAGAGGCCGGTTGGTCAAATCGGAGAATAAGCTCGTCATTTGAGTCGAAGCGATGCGGCGATTCGAAGATGCTGGCAAGGATAGGTAGAAAAGGGCAGAGTTCAGCGTCAGGATGCTAGCGGTCGACGTAACAGATCGTGATGACAGAGTGATTGTCCGATCAGCCGTCACAGCGCTTTCTTCATCTCTACGAACCATCAGACGTTCAACCCAAACACCACTGTCCATCATGACCATTTACAGACGGTTGGGACAGCGAAATCTACGCTCTCCCCGTCCGTTACGCCACCTGCCAACGACGCCTACAAACTGCCGAGCCAGGGGACGTATAATTTTTAGCGACGAATCTCGCTTCTGACTGGGTCATAACGATCATTAAAGACGTGTTTGGAGACACCCAGGGCAGAGAGGGGATCCTGGTTTAACTTTTGCACGCCACACTGGCTCTCAATAAGGCATTATTGACTGGGATGCCATTTCCTTTGATAACTAGACTCCTTTGGTCGTAATTAGAGGTACACTTACTGCATAGTGGTATGTTGACGACATCCTAAGCCCCATTTTGCTGCCGTTTCTTTTCCCCTGCTGCCTCGGCTGGTTTTCAGCAGGACAATGCCAGATAACATATGGCACGTGTTGCTATGAACTGTCTGAAAGCTTGTTAAACTCTTCCGTGACCTGGCAGATCTCCAGATCTCTCTCCCATCGAGCATGTCTGGGGTATGTTCGGATGGCGATTGCATCTGGCGAAGAATGTTGATAACCTCGTCTGACAATTGGAGTGAATTTGACCGGAAATACCGCTGGACACACTCCGGGAGCCTTTTCGGTGTTTGCCACGCTGTGTTTCAACTTATATCCAGGCTAGAGGCGGGTCAATACCTTATTGAACTTGTTTCTGTAAGTCTGGCATAAAGTATTCAATTGTTCTGAGAATTTATTCATTTACTATTCTGTGCATTATCTTCCTATCCACCAATTTTCGTCTCAATCGGATCACTCCTTCTTGGTGCGTAGATTTTTTTTGTTATAGAGTGTATTTTTCAATTACGTTTCTTTATTTTATTTATTTATAAACTAAACAGCTTCACATACATAGAGGACTGCGTGCTAAACGCCTTGCTTCCGGACACACACAGGAAATATTTACAACACAAGAAGGGACTTAACACCCAGGGAACCGGCGGGAATTGAACCCACGACCTCCGACTTAGAAGATGCAGCTTCTACCACAGAGCCACGGATGCCCTTATTCACGTTTTTTCAAAATTAGTTTACCTCTTTAAAACTCTCAGAAGAACTGAAATGAAATGACTACAAAGTTTTTAAAAGGGGCTTCAGTGGCCGAGCGGTCTGAGTGACTGCTTGACGTTGGCACACTTGAGGCGGTGGGTTCGACTCCCACCCTCGCTCCGGTTGTACCTTCCCATCTTTTTGATGTAAATTCTTTCATGAGTTGTTTATAAGTGTAAGAAAAATGTATCATGCGTAAGGGAGGCAAGGCACCCGGACTGTAGTCCTCCTCAAAAGACACCTGTGCAATTAAACACCCAAAGAAAGAAAGAAAGCTTGCGTTCGACGAGCTCAACCGGTGACTACCGGTAACCGATCACGTGACAGCTACTGATCACGTGTTTCAATCAACCAATCAACAGCTTAGAATGATAACCAGTGAGGTAACCGGTAGTTGATAGAACGCTGCGGTTTGTAACCGGTTACTCAAAGGTCGACCGGTGAGGTTCGTCGAACGCAAGCAAAGAAAGAAAGTTTTCAAGAAACAACTCTCCACTACTTCCTCACATTGCAGATTTCACATGTTAGTTCGTCTGTTTGTAGCAATGAAAGAGTTAATTTTGTGCTGACATTTTAACCAGTTTTTATCGATCTATTCTTACGTGTTAAGTTTCAGTTGAATAACTTTGCTTAGAAATATCTGCATTTATGTTCATCAATGGTTTACTTTGAAAAGATGATACATCAGCACCAATATAAAGAATTACTGAACTTACTTCACTGCACCGGGGACATTTAGATGCGTCAATACTTTGAATTTACGGTAAACAGTTTTTAATTAAACACTTTAAACATAAATAAATAGACAAAAACAACCGCCAAACGGTATATATTGTATAAATACACATAAATCGGAATTAATAATTAATGTCGTTGTCAGGTCCGTCATTTAAACAATCAGGAGAGGAAAATAGCCCTATCCTTGAATAAATATCATAAACACAATGTCGTTATGTGTACGTACATTTATATGCGCACGTACATTTTCTTGATTTTTAACAACGAAATGTGTTGAGTATATATCTCATTACAGTTATGTAATAATTACCCCGTGTTTACATCGAAGTCTATAAAATTCCAATTACACTTTGAACTCCTACCCTTAACCCTTTCAGACCTTTAATCTTTATGTCCGATATCCCAGATATAAACGTTAAACAACTGCTACTAATTTAATAATGGATTGAGTTATTTAATATTTTTTCGTAGTTTACTTTTTACATTCTGCTGATAATTATTTGTGACAGAATTGTTCGTTTTTGAATTGACAACACTAACAAATAAGGATTGGAGGATTAGGACCGACTCATTTCTCCAAACATATTTTCTCATCGCAAAGGCAAGGTTTTTTTCTGATTAAAATATATATATATATATATATATATATATATATATATATATATATATATATATATATATATATATATATATATATATATATATATATATATATAATCTTTAATTGATTATTTCAAGTGCTTATATGTTTTATTATTGTTTGGGGAACATTTTATAATGAAGTTTGTTTGATGCTTCATTTTTATATGAAACAAATATGTGCGAAATATTGGACACACAATTGCTCTTAACTTTTCGCCTACAAACTTCTATATTTCTATAATATACTCTTTACTATAGTGCACTATCTACCAAATTAAAAAACAATTTTGTTAAAGCATTTCATACTTCCGACTGAAGGGGATAGTTTCTAGAAAAAAGGTTTGGTACACCTGATAAGTGTTTTACGAGATAAAACATACATGAGAATTTATTCATTTATTTCATTTCTTTTGAAAAAAAAATATTTTTGAGTAAGTGAATTTCTGTTCAAATTTATGGTACAAAACATTTCTCAGCTCCATTTCCTATACAAGGAAACCAATGCAAAGTGCAAAAAATAACCCATGCATCACGAACAGAAAGATATCGAATAAAAACATAACCCACACTGAGAAATTCCATTCATGTCTGAAGCAAAGCTCCGCTCTTCTATCGCTCACAAGGCACACTTTGAGTTCCCTCCTATGTATTTACGCAGGAAACTCTTGCTTATTTTTATTTTGAACTTCACTTTCCAGATGGCCAAAACATACAGTTGGCACAAAATGTATAACTTCTAAAAGAAGAAATATTGGCCAATGTGAAAGAAACTTCGGTGGCATGGAAACTTAAGTCCGCGTGTATTTTAACGATAGTTGCGGTGGAATGGTAGCCCCACTTCCTGTTCTAGTAGTTTGTAGGTGAAGTTTCTAGCAATAGCAAGTGATTGCAAAGAAGAAGAAATGCACTTTTTTGCGCCATTTCGGTAGCCTTTTTTATCAGCAATAATCTCAGAATCATGCAAAAAGTGATAGAATTTTCTTCAATGTTGTTTACATTCTTTTTGACGTGTCATTGAACTCTGGCTCGCATCATGCCTAGATTTTTAGCACATAAAACGCGCAGTTACTTCATGACGATATATTTTCGTAATTATTTTTATATGATGTATATTTTGAATGTTTATCAGTTTTCGTATATTTTTATGCAATATAACAACTTTTCTCAAATTAGATTCATAAACTTTACTAATTTGTACAGGATTTTGAATGTTTATCAGTTTTCGTATATTTTTATGCAATATAACAACTTTTCTCAAATTAGATCCATAAACTTTACTAATTTGTACAGGATGTTTATTTTATCATTAAAAATTCATTTCTTACTAAAACAAATGATTTATATTTCCGAGGAAGTCGTAACAATGCTTTTTGCAATATTTTAGTTGATTTTTCTGTTACTTACTTTTTTGTAATGTCTGAAAATGTATTTTGCCGTTATTGTTAAAGCTATATTTTTTCGTTCCCTTAGATCTCTTACACACGAGGCGGTTAGTAGAATTAACTTTTTAAAAAAGTTGTCTCTACACTAGTTTTTCGTGTTCTTCACACACAAGACAACTTAGTTGAATTAACCTTTCTTCTGTTAAGGGGGTACGGGGCACATTTTGAATAAAAGCTCGTAAACAGTTTAGAGTTTTTAAATATTTTGCACTGATTCGCCATCTACTTAACAAGCAAAATCATAACATAAATATTTTTAAAAAATAATTTAAATTAAAATTTTTTTTTAATTTGTTTTTTTTTTTAATTGTTAAAACTCAAAATATTCTTGATAAATTCTCATTTTGTACACAAAATTATGCACAAATATCTAAGATTTCATTTCTATTCGGGTTAAAAAATATTAAATTAATGAAAAACAGAAATAATTTGAAGAAAAATTTCGAAAAATTCGGATATACATTTTTTTAATCACATTTTTTGCAGTATTTTTTTTTTCACATTTGCTGAATAAAAATTAAAACTGTTTGAAAAAGATATGCTCCAAATTTCACTACTTTACCTTCATCAGTTCTTGACTTATAAGAGTTTGAATACAAAAATTTGGGAAAAATTGCATTATGGAGAAAACCGCATTTAAAGTTTTTAAGTTAAATACAATATTAGTTAAATGCATGCAACAAAAATCTTTCGGTCTAATTTTGATTGAAACAAGCTTCAAAAGTCCTTTCAAGTAGAAAAAAAAGGAAAAATTGTTTTTAAATCATAAAAGAAAGTTGCACAATTTGACGATTTTTGAGTTCCGGACCCTCTTAAAACTAAACAGAGTTGGCTCTCAACTACAGTTCTAGCAAAATTATTAGACTGAGACAGTTTTAAAAGCAAATTCTTTATTGATATAATAACTATAGAGACATTAACGAATAGTGAAATAATTATCTAATATTTAGTATGCATTCCCTTGTTCTTAATGAGCATTTTCTTTTGACATAATTTTCACAAGGTTTACGCCATTCTCTTTAAAAAAGGAGGTAAAAAAATTGTTTATACTCACTATTATATATACTCACTTACACATACTCACTAATTACCTAAAACTAACTTTAAATATAACAGAACACACTAATAAAAAGGAACTAGTGAACTGTTAAAGCTGATTGAGGTTATGTTCCTGGTAGGTAGATAAACAAAGAACATAAACAAAGCAGGCAGTGCTGCCACCTGCAAACATTAAACTATGCTAAAATAACGTAATAATCAGTGTACAGTATGTACTGTACTTTAACAGTACAATAAATAGTATTTTAATACAAATAGTGTACAAAAAAACAAAAAAAAAAACTCTTTAGTTTAATAATTTGGCCATCACTGTAATTTGCTCGTGTATAGAGCAAACGCGTGGCAATGTCCCGAAGTGTGTAATCAACTAAAAAAGTTTATTACACTCATCGGGACGACAATGGTGGTGGCAATTACAAATACAAGTACAAATACAAATGTGACGACCAGCAACAGGCTCTTGGCTCAGCTAGGCTAGTCCTAGTCAATTTATTAGTCCCCAATGAAGATCAATGGCCCTCTTAAAGCTATCCACTCCCTTGCTCAAGACCACCTCTTCCGGTAAGCTGTTCCAAGTGCCGACAACCCTACTAAAGTAGTAGTTTTTCCTTATTTCGAGATTAGCCTGAGATTTGAATAGCTTAAAACAATGACCCCTTGTCCTACTTTCGGTGCAAAAATTTAATCCATCAACATCATTCATTTCGATAAATTTAAACAACTGGATCATATCCCCTCCTATGGTCCTTCTTTGCTCCAGGCTATACATATTAAGCCTATTAAGTCTAGTATCATAATCTAATTCTGAAAGTCCCCTTACTAGTCTAGTTACCCTTCTTTGAACCCTTTCCAATACACAAATATCTTTCCTCAGGTAAGGCGACCAAAACTACACAGCATACTCCAAATGAGGTCTTACTAAACTCCTATATAAAAGCAGAATAACCTTCTTAGATTTATTTGAAATTTAATTTATTGATAAACCCAAGCATTCTGTTGGCTATGATACTTGCAATGCTGCACTGTTGACTAAACCTGAAGTCCTGATAATGTGTTGGATGTTCCTGGGATGAATCAATGTTCCTGGTGTCTATCATGACCTACCTTGACTATCGTGTGAAGAATGGCAAGCGATTCCTTTTTTTTTACCTGATTACACTTCGTAATAACCGATGGTTCGGAAATTGATTCAACAAAGTTGTCTGGTTTAAGGGAGGTTTTAGGCTTTCATTTACGTAACTACCTTGAAAATAAATAAATAAATAAATAAATAATAAACGCAGCAGGTCAGTGCTTAAAAAATTTTATACAGCCCCGACTGCTTACTTCTTGTAATAAAGAAACTTATTTATCAGATAGTATTTAAAAACAATTGAAGTCAAATTTAACCAAAATTTTCAAACCTAAACTATCTGCATTCTATTCCAGTTCATAAAGCAAAAAATAATTAGTGTTTTCTAAAATATGTCATAAAATAAATCTCCAGATATAATGTACCATGAACTAAATATTATTATTTTTATCAGTTTAACACATGGTACATTTTCCTTCAAAGTTAACGTTTAGTTTCACCTGCTAACTTAGAAGCGGATTATCAAGATTATGCAGACATTCGAAATAAAAAAAAATAGAGTATTTATTTCGCTGCATTATTTTTCAATCTCCAAGATCTATCTATGCTTCAAAACTTTAAAATAAGTGCCTGCTTTAGAAGCATTTATTCAGTTTCATCTGAAACACGTTTTAATATTTCTTTCTTCTTAGATTTTGTAATTTCGAAAAGTACCTCACAAAATTTTCCTCGATAAAAAAGATAACGATAAAATATCCTATTTTAAAACATATAAAAATAAAAATAATCTTTAAAAAAAGCTCGAAAGGAAGTTTTTTAAATATTCCAAAGCACCAAGGAATTAGTTTTAGCGTATTTGAATTATACATATTAAAAAAAAAAAAAACACATTTTAAAACTTGCAAATACTTAAGAAAAACTCATTTTTAAAAACTTCGCATGCATTTAAATACGAGTACTCGTATTATTAATTGATCGGTATTAAAGGTTACATTTCTTTAATTTTTTTAATTGAAAATTTAAAGAACATAAACTTGAATAACTTTATAAAGAACTTTAAATTCTCAAGCATTTAATCATTTTACTTTAAAAACTACATCCATTTAAAAAAGTTTCATATATTCTCATTTTTTTTTTTATTTCATTTCTAGCCATTTGTTTATTGACTGATTCATGAACTTTAACCAGCAGGAGACTACCTTTACAGCTACTTTACTTTCCTACATAACACAATATTCAACTTGATTCCAAGGAATTGGCTTAGAGAGAGTATATTATTAATTCATACTTATTAATTAGTGAGCTTTACAGTGCGGATTATATTTCTAAATCAGTAGTTCCGACAAATTGCGAAATTCACTTTGTACCGTTACAAAAGGCTATGCTTAAAATCAGTTTTTAATAAACAAACTATATTAATAATTCATAGTTATGTATTTTTTTTAAATTTTATTTTATTTTATTTATTTATTTATTTATTTTTGCATAGTTAATTTTTAAGATAAGGGGAAAAGTTTATTGCGTTGTAGAAATACATGTCTCTTGTTTTTATTGCAATTCTTAAAAAAAAATGTTCTCAACCTTAATCAAAACTTCGTTTAATGTTTTCTGCTATAAAATAAAATAGTATTTTACTCTGGCCAAATGCAGCAAGTGCTTTTGGCATAATCCATTTCAATTCAGGTAAAACATGAAAACAAAAATATTTCCTTCATATAGTCTCGGAAGTTATAAAATTTAAACATGTTTAAATTCAGAGAAAAAAAAACAGATACAGGAATATCTTTGTGCCAAAATAAACCTTTCTTGAGATACAGCAGGCCGAAGATGGTAACTCTGGTGCCATTTCTCACTTGCAATTTACGACAAAATTTAAAACTGCTTTATCTTCAAACCAGTGCGAGAAATTTTGTTGCGGTTTTCTTTATTTGAAGGATAACCATTTTATCTTTAAAATTATATGCAACATTTAGAAAAATGTGTATAATTTTTATTGTTACAGTGTTTTGAAAGGTATTTTTAAACACTAATTTCTAAATTTTACTTTTTTTCTACTGTTGATGAGTATTATTAAATAAGGAAATTACACCAAAAAGGGCCAACCTAAGGATCACGGCCTCATGTCTCTCTCATGTATGATTCAATGCTCACCATTTTTTTGAACTTTCGTGAAATAACTCATGCTAAGTTTTAAAAAAAAAATCATTCCATTTGCAAGTTTAGGTTTACATTATGTTTGTTAGCAGTTTAACAAAAAACGGCAGTTTTGGCCTTATTAGAAAAAGTGTTCCGAATAAGATCAAGTCAGAAAAAGGCCATTAAACTAAAAAACAAAACAAGAAAAAATATTTACTGTTTACATAAATACATATTCACCGCATTTGATAAACTCAGAAACATTATTAAAACTTCTATATTTAAGGAAATGTGAGACAAAGTGAAATAGCGGGGCAAAGTGAAATAGTGAAATATTTACTCTGCTTTTAGCGCCACCTAATTTGCAATATTTTAACTACACTGGTGGACAATTGCTAAGGACGGTTGGTAATAGCAGCGATAGCAACCACAAAAATAAAAGGATTAAATTTCATACAACCTGTATTTTTTCCAGAAAATTGAAAATTTTGAAGGTTTCAAACTCGTTAGACATTTTGAATTCAAAAACTTTCG
The DNA here is from genome assembly GCF_026930045.1 of Uloborus diversus. Classification (NCBI taxonomy): domain Eukaryota; kingdom Metazoa; phylum Arthropoda; class Arachnida; order Araneae; family Uloboridae; genus Uloborus; species Uloborus diversus. The sequence continues at coordinate 48,330,948 of NC_072740.1, read as the reverse complement.
AAACTATGAAAGGAATCCTACTGCCTGAGTTGACACTGAATTCACCTTTTAGAGAAAAAAAATATTTCAGAAAGCGTAGTTTTTTCTCGAAAAAAAAATGTTAACAGTAAGGTAAAAGTACCGAAAACGGGAGCCTTTTTGTTTTTGTTCGCAACAACTGACATGATTAGGAAAAACTAAATTAACCGAATAATAAATTCAGGATTTAAATATTAGACTTATATCAGTTTAAAGGCTTCTAACAAAAGTTCAGCTAAAAGTTTTAATTTGAAAGAAAAAATTAATTTGAATTCTGACATTTTGAATTGAAATTACGTATTTCGAAATCACGAGTTGCAACAGGACCCTACTCATTGGAGTTATTATTTCTAGAAATGCCTCCTGTCCCGCCAACCTCCCCCTCCTCCTGGGCGATTACTTGTGTATAGTTGCGTGTGCGTAGGCGCGTGCATGCATGTGTAGGTTTGTGTGTGTGCGTAGACCTGTGTGTATGCACGTAGTCGTGTTTGTATATGTGAGTGTGTATGTGTGTGAGCATGTGTGTGTACAGGACATGGACACCTCCGACCTGGAAAAGCGGATTTCGACGCGCCTGCAGAGGCCGGTGGGCGGTGGTGCTGCAGACGCCCCTGGTCCAAGCTGAAAAAGGAACCACAACGCCTAGGACGTTGAAGTGAGAACAATATGCAATCGTGATTGCTGAAAAAAAGATAAAAATCCGGAAAAACTTCTTTTTACGGGACCGTTGATGTTACCGTGAACAACAGAACTTGCATTAAAAAAATAGTGTTTGCATTTCATAAACCAACTATATGCACAAACAAATAAATACTATATTTTAAGATCCCTAACGAGTCTGCCTGAGCCTATTAAGGTTATTTTTGACACCAAACTCTTATAATTTAAAGATGATATTGCGCAATAATCTCACGTACGCAGTTTTCCTCTTTACTTTCACTTGTCCATTCTTCCATCTTCAAATATAAAATAACCAATCTTCACCACATATCGCTCAATTTTATTTTGCCCTACACCATATTAGGTGTTTCTCAAACCAGATTTTTAATTTATTGCAAGTAATAATTAAACTTGAAATTAACAAAAAAAACTACTTAACGTTACCACAGCAGAAATTGCAACTTCTTATAATGTTATACTTTTCAGCGTATATCAACGGTGCCCTCTGGTTACTGTCAACCGAAACCCAGTGGCACCACATCCTATAAGGACCAGACCTTACTGTGCCCACCTCAGTTTTCCTAACCAAGGGCTGTGGGATATAAGACAGACGTTCCAGTTAGGTGGTCATCCGAACGCAGAACCCCCAGGGTTTAGTCTCCTGCACGCTTGATGCTCATTTTATCGACCCACTGAAAGGATGATCAGCTGAGTCGACCATGTCCAACCCTGGGATCGAACAAGGACCTGCGGCATGGTAGCGCCAACCGCTAACACTGAGCCACTGGCCTTCATTCCGGTTACTGCAGCACTATTATAAAAAAAAAAACATTACTGTGAAATAAAACACGTATAACTGCCCAAACAGCACGATAGTGTAACAATGAAAACAAATTAAATAAATTTAAATCGAAAGAGCATTGTAAAGTATGTTTAGGGACGCCTAAATGATTTGCTCAAGTGTCCCTGTTATCGAAGTATGATGTTTTAAAGTTTGCCGAAATCTTAAGAAAATTTGGTGAATTTAGCGTGTTTCAGTGATTACTGGAAGCCAAATTTTCATACAATTTGTAGATAGATGCAGGCGGTGAACTTTTGTATTAAATTTCTCGCCCCCAGACTTAAAGTTTCTGAAAACTTTAATACCTTACACTTCGATATCGGGGGGACGACGGCAAATATTTTTTTGCGTCAAATATTATTGCTTCTTAATATAATCTTTCAATTGCAACCTATTTCAACTTTTTTCTTTATTATACTAGTCGCGTGGTTCTCTAATGAGTAGATGTCGAAATGCTTGCATAAATATGCATAGGAGTATTTTTCCTGCTCCATAATAGGAAGTACTCATGTTGGATGATTTTCCTTTAATAGTATTAACCGTTAAACTCCCTGAATTGTAATATTGTAAAGGTGTAAAAGTATTATTACACAGAGGACTGAATGACAACGTAGTTATCCTGATATATATAATAGCAAAAATCACTGATCGAGTACCGTTCTGATGTCACCAACAATACAACTCGTGCCATAGCATGCGTCGCTGTATTATTTCATTGTTAAAGCACCAAAAATTCAGTAAGTTATTTATAATTCAGTCATATTTTTGGCAGTGTTTGACATGCAGGGAAATGTTTTATTTCAACTGGGCTGAGCTAGATCCGGTAACTTTACTTTTTTACGGGTAAGACTAATTTAAGGAGAATGAAGAAACCCGAAGAAGTGATCAACAACTAATGCTCTCTACTGAAGTTTAATGTTAATCCACTGGAGTTAGGGTTAAAATTTCAGCTAACAAAATGTAACTAAACATGCAATTGCTTCGTTCAAATTTAGAAGCAATTTTCACCCGTCATGCCTTGACGGGCGATTTTCTAGTAACTCAATAAGCAAGCAAAATAAATGATTCGTAGTCGAATTTCATCATATATTTTAAATTAGATAGTTTCATTCTTACGCAGAGTCGAAAAGTTTGTTGTGTCACTAAAATATATGTTTTCCATTTTTTTTCTCATTAAAAAATGCGTATTTCTTAACCATAATCAAAATCTCCTGAATTGTTTAACGGCGTTTAAGATTACACAGCTAAACCAGTTAACAACAATACTTGAAGGTAAGCTTTTATATATATATATATATATATATATATATATATATATATTGTTTTTTTCTGTTTTTTGTTCGAAAGAAAAACTTGAAACTAGAGCTATATTAATCATTTAAGTGCATAAATTGCAACATTGCTCAAGTATAAAAACTACCTATTTTACAAAGAACTAAATGATAATGTTTTCAAAAACGTGGCGTTCTTTTTGCAAGAGAAGACCTTTTTCTGCTAATAAATTTAATAATTCTAGCCCGTATTATATAATCGAAAAGCTGCAATAATGTATATTTAAAGAAAGTTATTGAACGCAATAATATTACTTCATCAAGGCATCGATTTTCGTTTTAGCTACTTAAGTGTCATTCGAAAAGTTCATGTTTTTTCGATAAGCATTATGCGTCTAGCACATTTGCGTAGATTTAGATTTATCCTGGCAGTACATAAAAATGTGCATTATAAATAATGGCAAGAAATATTTCTATTTTTTTAAAGAATTATCTTGGAATAATTTTTCTTTTGTAATGGAAATCGAACAGTTTTTAAAATTTTTAATGGTTATACCCTTTGAGGATTTTAAACTATTTTTGTTTAATAACAATGATAAACCGAAATCAGGTTACTACTATATTCATGATAATGTAAGAAAAGTAAGTCAAAAAAAGGTACTTTAGAGTAAACTTACTAGTAAAAAAACGGTACTTAAGAAAACAAAATACATAATAACTTCCAGTTAATAGGATTTGAAACTGAAACACAAAATATTCATCTGAATACGTAAAATGAAAGTAGATATTTTAAGTGCATGACTTTGCTTTTAACGATTTGGCAAACGAAGCCAAACTCTTTCAAATAGAACGAATTTAAGTTTGATACTTATTTTTTAATTTTTTAAACTATAGTAAAGCTAAGTAAAAGGTTTTTTAATCATGATTTCTTTTTTTAAAATTCGATTGTGCAGTTATTTTGTTGCAATATAAAGATACTTATTAATATGCATTTTCTCTTTCAGTTTTAAATTGCATTTTTTCTTTTTTTTTTTTTTTTTTTGTCGTTGTTTAAATTTTTATTTTATCAAACTTATTTAATAAGAGTTCGATAAAAATCAAAATAGTCATATTTAAAAAATATATATTTTGAACTAACTGAGACTTTTTGCCCATTTGCGTATTTTATCAATACTGAGAATCATTATTTGAGGAATGTTTTCAGTTTTTTCATGCATAGATTTTATTTATTTTTTTTTTGTCTTTTTTATGGGAGTTAAAAATATATACAGTATTTTTTCGTTCAACTTGCATTACAGTCAACTCCCAATCATTCGTGGGCCATTAAACTGCGGTGTCGGAATATCCTCAGCCGTTCACAAGTTTTTTTTTTTTTTTTTTTTTCGACTCGGCTACACGTGGATAAGTACCTAAGAACGTATAGACAAGCGAAATATCTATTTTGACGATTCCCGAGTTAATTACAACGAATTTTCTCGTGACGCCTGAATGTACGTAAGTGCGTATGTGCGTATGTATGTCGCATAATTCAAGAACGGTAAGTTCTAGAAAGTTGAAATTTGGTACGTAGACTTCTATTGGGTTCTAGTTGTGCACCTCCCTTTTTGGTTGCATTTGGGTGTTTCTAAAAGGGTCTTTTGCCCCTTTTGGGGGGAAAATCAGTTAATTTCGATGTAACTTCAAGTGGTGATATAATTTGGAGGACAATTGGCGGTATATCGCCAGTCTTTTTGTCGCCAATTTTTGTCGCCAGCTTGGCGACAAATTTGGCGGGTTTTTTTTTTTAAATCTGGTTTCAATTTTGCGCTGTTGGTGATATTTAGAGAATAAACTATTGAATTAGATTAAAAATGCAAGAAATGGGGAAATGACATTAAATTGGAGTAAAAGGAAGTCATGTGAAGCTCGTTTAGCTTTTACACACAATTTGTATTCACTGTTATCATTTTAGCTATAGGTTGAATGTATGGAAATGTTTTTGATGTTTCTAAAGCTATTGCATACACAAATATCGTTTTTTACTTACTTAGCGGATTATCCATGAATTCGTTTTTCCGCGGTTACCATGTCACCCGACTCCGCGAATAATCGGGAGTTTGCTGTACATCTATTTTCGCAACCGTTAGTACTAGATGCATACTTTCAATTCCAATAATGGTCAAAGTATGGTTCAGACTTAAGATATTGAAAGTTGAGGCAAAAAAGAATATTAGTTAAAAATACAAAATCTACCTTTTTATATGGATTCTAGGTTTCCTAACTTATATTTAGGAAAATAATCTCCATTAAAAATAATCCCAACCGAAAATAAATGAAACATCTGTGACCAAAATTCGAAGAAATATTGCAGTTAAAAATTTTCAAAGACCATGTAGAAGATGCTATTTCAACTAACGCCCTTTCAGAAAAGTTGTTTTTGAAAAAAAAAAAAATGCAAATTTCATATTGTGATAAGTAAAAGCATTATTGAAAATCTCGTACAATTAGAAAAAAACATAATCTAATCAAGCATATAATTTGAAACCCTTGTCAGCTGCTATATTTCCAGTTAATAGGTGCTATTGACAGGCAGTATAAAGTGTTGTGATGCACAAAACGTTGCTTTTCATATCTCGGTGAATATTGGTCGAAATAATGTCTACCTTTATATATTCGAATAGTTTTTTCATGCTTTTAATTTTACTAAATGATCTGTAAGTGATTTGGGGACCATATAAAAAGTTAGATTTCGTACTTTTTTTCATTTTTTTCCAATTTAAACTTTTTTTATTTTCACCTTGCATCGTATTTGACCGTTTTTGCATTAGTAAGTATGCATCTAGGACATAGCATTTGTGAAAATAAAGTTCTTGCAGGTGAAACAGGGCACACGCTGTACATACAACAGGGTATTTTTTGATTACCTTAGTTCGGAAACTTAAAAGCATTAGAATTATTATAAAATTCGATTTCCAAAAAAAAAAAAAGCTGCAGACGTTTTGAAGATGTTCAGTAACGTATCATTTAATATGCAAGAAACTTTTAGGCTATTTTTATGAACTAGAATGTTGCTTTAACCGAGTGTTTCAATCGAAAGAAATAAGTAATTGTATTAGCGCATAGGATTGTTCTGAACAAAAAACAGGTTATGAATGACACATATTTTTTGGAATATTTTTTATTCATAAATTTAATTATAGTTAATGTATTCCCTTAACTGTGCAAAACACATACATTCGATTTTATTATTTCTTGTGCTGTTTAACATAATTACAATGTTTTTTTTTTTTTTTTACATTGAATCTGAGTCTTTAAGTTTGCTTTACACTGTGTCTTTAACTCTGTATCGAACGAAACGCTTGTAAAATGTTTAAAATTTACATTCTCTACCTGGAATTAACCTAATTTGATGCATATGTGCTCTAACGAGCCTCAATTTTAATGAGTGTGTCAGATAAAAAATAATGCAAACAAGAAATACATTTCGAAACGTTGCTAAATACATACGAGAAATATTTTTAGTAATATATTTCCTTAGTAATTTATCGCACTTATACTCACTTATATATCTGGAATCTTAAAAGTAGTTGCATCCTATTTTTTTACGATTTGCAGAGTTTAACTGGTACCGGTCTAAAATTATTACCTCCATATCAAGTAACTGAAAGCTGAAAAAGTTTTAAATTCCGAAGTTCTCAATCTTTATTCAATCTCATTCAAAATATTTTTTCTTTTATTTTTAGCGCAAATTTTCGTCTGGATAAATTTTTTTCACTAAACGAGTAGAAGTTTTTCATTGTGTCAGTAAAAATGTCATGTTTGGAGAGTTCATTTCTACCAATGAGGTCTTCTCGAGAATGAAATAGAGGGAATAAAAAAAACTTAGTCGGCAAGAATTCTCTCATTAATTGTCTTGGAAGCTATATATTTTTTTCTTTATACCTCGAGGCATTTCCTTTTAGGGAACATTTCAAAAGTATTGAGGAAGGGTTCGCTTTAAATCCAATAAATAGAATTCTGTTCTCCCGCCGCTAGAGCTTTGTTTCTGAAAATCAATTTCACGTATCAGCGTGATTTTTTTATCTTCTACTTTATGCTAAATCATCTAAAAGTAGTGAATGATTAAATTAGATTGTTTGAAAAACCCTGTCTCAGCGTTACTGTCTCTCATAATAGGGTATTAGAACCCAATGAGTAATAAAGTATTTAAATGAAAATTTACTTCAAATCAGTGTGATCAAATGGAATAGATATGATATTCGAAGTTACATGTTTGACTTTTTTTCTACTATTTCCAATAAAGTTTCACTATTTTTCTCAACTAAGAAAGTTTAATATATCTATCAACAACATTTGTTTACTTAGTTTAGCAATGCGCGTTGGTTTTTGACAATAAATTAACTACAGCTTAGAGTTGAATTTTTGTTTGAGCTCACAGCAGCTTTTGCATCTATTTTCAAATTTCGGCGAATGTTAACATATTTTACGAGAATTCAGACTTTTTTCGTATGAAAATGAGATTTGATAATGATAGGATTTTTGCTCTTATTTTGTCATATATTAAGCTCTGACTACACTTTTCTCAAAAACTAAGCAATAATGTGAAAAAATAGTTATAAAATGGAAGAAATTTATTCATCACAATGGGTTTTTTTACTGGTTTTTGAACAAAAACAAGAAACAATGTCACTCAAAATAAACGAAGAAAACAAGAATGAATCTTTAAGCACACAAGTGAAATAAACAATAATGACCCTGACTCGTTATGAAAATGTTAAACAGTGAACATTTATCAGTATACTTTGTGACTTACCTTTATAAATTAAGATCTGATGCACTATATCTCAAAACTAAGCAAAACACAGAAAAATAGTTATACCATGGAAGCAATCCATTAAATGCAATGAGTTTTTCACAGGTTGTTAAACAAAGCAAGAAAAATATCACGCTAAATAACAAAAGAAAACATGAGTTTTCCAGTGAGCAGAATAAACAATAGTGACACTAACTCGTGATAGAAATATGAAACTGTAATCATTTATTCTGCCGTGTGCAGGTAAACATCAAATGTCTGCAAAAATGAGTTTTCGGGATACTTGAAGAAATGTGTGTCGGATTTAATATCAACCATAGGGAAATTATACCTTTTTTTTCTCGCCTGTTTTTCAGCGGAAACCAGATAAGCCAGTTTGTACGATAAAGCTAACGTACAATAGATGGCAAAAATGCAGAAAAAAAAAAGATGAATAATGAAACATTTGCAGTTACTGCCCTTTACCTGCACACGGCAGTATTAATATAGTATGAGACCAACTTTTACGGAGATGCAGACTCGTTATTAGAAACAATGACTCCAAACAAACCCAAAAATAGGATATTACATTTTATGTGAGTTTGTTTTCAAATCTATCGTTTCACACTGCAATCTGTAGTTATGCAAATATTTTACTGCAGAACTATTTTTGTATTTTAGTACAAGGTATTTGCTGTGCAAAGTCACATTCTACTGCAGAACTTTACTGTTGCAATCTTTCGTCTTCTCCAGTTATGCTAATTTTATTGTTTGCTGTTTTTTTTGATAGAATTTAGATAAATGTTTTTTTTCCTCCAAGGAAGCTAGATGTTTATAAAGAAAACTCAGAATTTAAAAACGAACAAAATTCATTCGTAATCGTTGATTTAGCGAATTGAGATTAAGCACGTCGAATGAATCTAAATTAAGGAGTTTTACTGACCCGTTTGCCTAATTAAGACATTTTTTGCATAAATCTACACTTTATTCCCGGAACAGTTAAATTCGGCTTATAACTTTTAAAATATTTGAATACAATTAACCATTATTAAGGATAATATGAATGACCAACTTTCTAAAGAGTTTTCTTATATTTAAAAAACAAGTCGAGACTGTGTGTGTGTGCGGCGACACCCGTCACACGCGCGAATCATTATTTTTGAGTAGCATTTTGTTTTTTGAAAGTTGATACTATGTTCATGTTGTGATAAATATTGGTTAATTGTATTTGAATTTATGATAATTTTAAAGCCCATATTTTAAATTCCTGGAATCAAGATCGAATATATGCGTAAAAATGTCACACCCGTGCAAAAGAATTGATTAATGAATAAAACCGAACATACTTGGCCATTTAAAAAGAGCATTTTCCGTTCCCAAAATAAAATAAACCGGACATACTAAGAAAAATCAGCGAACGGAAAGTTCTCTTTTTAAATGGCTTACTGGGGAAAAACCAAAAACAGATATTTATCTTTTAGAATGGGTAAAATAAAGTGAACCGAACATATACTGGGAAAAATCGGTGAATGGAAATTGCGCCATTATTTCAGGCGCTCTAACGCATAAAATAAAATTAACCGAGGAAAGTAGGAACAATCAGAAAACGGAAATTTCTCTTTTTAATTGGCTAAAAATAAACAGAACATACTGGAAAAAATCAGAGAATGGAAATTGTTCCTTTAAGGGGGTCCGGGACACATTTTGAATTTTTTTTTTATTAAATACTTTAGAGTTTTGAAATTTTTTGCACTGATTCACGATCTATTTAGTAAGCAAAATCATAACATAAATACTAAAAAAAAATTTTTTATTTAAATTTAATTTTTTTTTAAATGAGGTTACTTTAAATTGCTATAACTCAAAATATTCTTGGTTAATTTTCAATTTTTTTTCAAATATTATGCACAAATATCTAAGCTTTAAATTTATTCGGAGATTTTTGAAAATATTGATTCAATAAAAAATAGAAAATATTTGAAGAAAAATTTCGAAAAATTCGAAGATACTTAAAAAAAAAAAAAACTCATATTTTTTGCAGTAAACGTTTTTTTCAAATTCGCCGAATAAAAAAATTAACTAAACTGTTTGAAAAAGATATGCTCCAAATTTCATTACTTTATCTCTATCGATTCCTGACTTATAAGAGTTTGAATGCAAGAAATCAGGAAAAATTGCATCATGGAGAAAAACGCTTTTAAAGTTTTAAAGTTAAATACACATTAATTAGGTGCATGCAACAAAAATAGTTATATCTTTCGTTCCAATTAAGATAGAAACAAGGTTCAAGCGTCCTTTTAAGCAGATGCAAACGGAGTAATTTTTCAAATGATAAAAACAAATTGCAAAATTTGAAGATTTTTGTTTCCCGGACCCCCTTAAAGTTGTTAAAATAAAATAAACAGGACAAACTAGGAAAATTCAGAGCAGTGAAATTGCTCTTTTAAAATGGCTAAAATAAAATAGGTGAAGCACTAGCACAGTCGAGTTCACCTGTAATGACTCGTGCAACTTTTGGGAAATTTACCAATGCGTAAAGACTCATCACAAACAAGAACGCTCTATATTTCAAACATAATACTTATAAAAGAAAACTATTCGATCCTTACTAGTTTTGCATAGAAGAATATCTTGAGAAGAATACGCTTTTCTTCTTTGCTTTATAATAGCAGAGTTTAAATTTCCAAACGGATATCGATAAGAAATGCCAGGCCCAGATTACCCATTCGGCCCTGGCCTAGGGGCACCTATCACACCGAGAAAAAAATTTAAAAACCTCTCGTTGGAAAAAAAGGAAAAAAAAAAATCTGGAATGCGATGCGCTGGTATATATATATATATAGGGTTGCAATGCTTGAGTCACGGTAATCTCTTTCCGAGCCAAAGCAGACAATTTTCAGTATCTTGGATTTAAACAATCATTTCTTGAAAGTATAGCTTTATCAAATTAAAAATTTATTAGAGGTATGTCACACCTAGGAAAATTAGTGAAAATCGCAGTAACTCTCAACCTGGGGTGTTCAGCTTTAAAGGGCAGATTTGACTTCTCCAGGGGCGATAAATTCGTGAGGGACGGTAAGGGGCGTTGAATATTTAAAAGAAGAGAAAATCAATGACTGTTAAATAAATAAGAAGTAAATCAGAGTTCAGAAATCTCCTCCTCACGCTTCACATTAACCTCAAGTTCTTATTTTACCATACATCGTAACGGTAATAAATTTTGGTTTTTTAATTTTAAGGGTCAATGTTTTTTAATCCCCCAAATTCCAATTTAAACAAATAATTTATTAAAATTTACTTCTGGTTTTGAAAAGTGCATCAATGGTCCTTTGTTCTTTTCCTTTCTTCTTTGTTCTTTATTACCTTTTGAATAGTAATCAGTTCGATTAGTGAAAAAAAATACAAAAAGGTACTTTTCTTTTTTTCTATTTTTTTTCAGTTTAAAATATATTGAAAAAGTGTTTTATAATATTTTTTTTTTATAAATATTACTCCGAAGTAACATTTAGCATTTGTATTTTAAGTAACATCAATGTTCCCATACACCCAAACCTGTTTTTGTGCGGTGGATAGGGGACCGCATTAAAAAAAAAAATCGTTCGTTTTAAAGATATATCTTCGTCCATTTTGAAGATAACTTGGTCCATTTTGAAGATAACTTTATCTGTTTTATAAATAATTACGTCAATTGAATTCAAATCTGATTGAAATTTTCATATACCGCACAAAAAAAACGCAGAAAGAAGGACCGCACAAAAACAGGTTTGGGTGTACAAGCTCAAACTCGTGGTTGAACGAAAAAGCATGGAATGTAACACAAGAAGGAAAACTTTGTCTAATTTTTGATGGTAAATCACGCTTCCAAAAAGTTAAAAAAAAAAAGAAATACGTTTTAAAACATTCAGAGTAAACTAGGACAAATTAAAGATTAAAAAACTCTTCTATTTGCTCAATTTCTTCAAACAGATCGTTTCTTTTTCTGAAGGTACCACAATAGATGCAAGAGATCAATTTATCTTCAACAAATAGCTTTATCTTTTACGTTTCTTACTTAGTTGAAGATCGTTAAATTAGCAGAATAAATCTGAAGGATGCAATTTAGTTTTAGTCATTGTAGAGCAATGAAAGTTCAATTTGCTTTTTTTATTTTGTTGCTTTACTTTATGGTTTAATTGATTGCTTAAACTTAGAGTATTTGATAAAATTTAAAATTTCTTGCTAGAGCGATGGACTTTTATGTGATGGTATGCTAAAAACACCTGGCCTCTTTATTTAATGCTTTATTTGCTATTGAAATTCGATTCTCCTTGAAAAAAAACGACTCATTAAGCTAATTTTTTGTTCTTATTTTTGAACATCAATAATAAATAACTTAGCACGTTTTAGGGAACTTGATTTTCAGAATTATTATGGTATAATCTTTATGAAATTCATCCCTTCAGTGGGTCGATAAAATTAGTACTAAGTGCGCTTGGGAACTAAACCCCGGGGGTTTCGCGTTCGTCTGACCACCTAATTCGAACATCTGCCTAGCACCCCAGAGCCCTTGGTCAGTAAGACTGAGATGGACACAGGAAGCCTTGGCTCCCATGGGCTGCCGTGCCACTGGTTTTGGGATTTTAGTCTTTGCGAATCATTAAATTGTACTTTGTTTACAAGCAGTTTGTTTTATGATAGCTACTTTCCTCTGTTGTCAGTTGTAACTTATTATATTTCTAGATATTAATAATATGTTTATTTGATACTTGTCAATATTACACTGGGTCTCCAAAATCGGGAGAGCCTGTGGAACTAATAATTATCAATCTCAGATTCCTGCAGATCCAAAAAACAGCGGATTGCATTCCTAAATTATAGCTGAAATTTAGGGTTCGCCAGATACAAATCTTTTATGTTTATCACGTACAGAGTTAGCATTACACTATTTGCTAAATGGTCAGTGTAGACGAGAAACTGAAATTCGAAAAAAAAAGGCGAAAATTACATACCCTGCAAACCAGATATTTTTGTCAATTACTTATTTTAGTGTACGCTTGAAGTATAAAGCAAATTACATTTAAAATTAACTTAAAGAATGTTCTTAAAATAATGTAAGTAAAAAATAAAAAATAAAAAATAAAAAAAAATCCCCGCAAACGATGTATTTTAAGCAGATTATCAAGAAGCAATCAACATCTATGTCATTGTTCGTATGAGTTTTCTCAAGTTCTTTCGATATACTTTACATATGATAATGTTACAATGCTTCAAAAATTTTCCCAAAGTTTTCCCATTTCTATTGTTTCAATAACACCATTTTTGAATAACTGTGTCACCGAGGATTGATTATACCCAACTTTCTGACCTACATATCGAACGATTCCGTAGATGCCACATTATCGTTGCTGAGGAATGTGTCGTCCATTTAGTTGACCAATTCTATTCTGATAAGATTTTAATTACTAAATGGATAAAAAAATTTAATAGCTTGGACATTTACTTTTTCTGTAGCACGATAACATTTGATCTTATCAGATTTTGCAAGCTTTCAGGTTTCTTATTGCTTTATTATTTCTCAAAACTATTTAGTTTGGACGTTATAAATTTAGTTTTTAAATAGCTTAGACATTTAATTTTTCTGTAGCACGACAACATTTGATCTTTTCACATGCTGCAAGCTTTCAGATGTTTTATAGCTTTATTTATTCTCAAAAATATTTAGTTTGAACGTTATAAATTTAGTTTTTAAATAACTTGGACATTTACTTTTTCTGCAGCGCGATTACATTTGATCTTTTCAGAATTTGCAAGCTTTCCGAAGTTTTTTACTTCATTAATTCATAAAACTATGCAGTTTAAACGTAATAAACTTAATTTTATTGATTTGCCATTGGAATCAAATTTGTTAAAGAAGCATAAGAACTCATAATGAATGTATTTAAGAGACTTATGTATCGAGGAGTACTATAATCTCAATAATGATATCACTTCATAGTATTTGTGGTTTTGGTACCGCTTAGTGAAAAGGTATTGAAAGAAGAAATGTCAAATTCAATCTCATCAAAAACAACCCTGTTGTAAAAATTTCCCCGCCAAGAAAACCTTTAACTTTTCCGTACAAAAAGGCCTTCATCCTAAACCCCAAAACATTCAGCCTTAAAAAGTTATGATGTCTAGTTTGCCCGCCAAGTATCTGCCAAACTATCATCCTCCTTGTTCTCCTCTTTCATCACATCTACTTCCGTTAGAACCTCCTCCCACCTTCAACTCTTCAGAAATATGGATAGATCCTTTAAATTGTTTATCCTGTTTGGCCAAAAGCTTTTCAAAGTGAAGTGGTTGCTTGGTGAGCAAAAAGCTTCCCGCCAATCAGGATAAACAATTTAAAGGATCTATCCATATTTCTGAAGAGTTGAAGGTGGGAGGAGGTTCTAATGAAAGTAGATGTGATGAAAGAGGAGAACAAGGAGGATGATAGTTTGGCAGATACTTAGCGGCAAACTAGATATCATAACTTTTTAAGGCTGAATGTTTTGGGGTTTAGGATGATGGCCTTCTTTTTGTACGAAAAAGTTAAAGGTTTTCTTGGCGGGGAAATTTTTACAACAGCGTTGTTTTTGATGAGATATCACATCTTTTTGCATTGATATTATTATTTTGTCTGTATTTTTAGAATTGAGAACTTCAAGTCAGAAAATGCTCAATTGAAACAACCCTGTTTTGTGTTTTTAAGGAACAATAATGGCAAGCCTAATTTTACGTCAAGTTATTTTCTGTCCATTTAGATTCTATGTTCGTTTTGAGAGAATTGGGCTGTTTAAATTTTATTGCAATCCTTGTATCCTCTCTGTTGCATAGAAAACTTCTTGGATATTAAAATACTATACTTTAAATTATATTGTTTTCGAGTATTTTACGACTTCGCAGTAAATTCTATTACAGTTTCGTTATTTGACAGATTATTCAACAGGCGTGAAAAACCCAGAAAATCCCAACTTATTCTGTCGAGTAAATTGTTCCTTAGTCGCTTTTTTCTTTCGTGTTTCTTGGCGGTGAATTTGCTTTTGTTGGCTGCTGACGTTTGGTTCTCTTGGCGGACGGGACTCTGCCGCGTCCGGGGATTACTTGCAAAATGCCAATTTAAAAAAAAAAATCTAAATTGAGAAAGAACTAAAAATTTAATGTCAGAAGCTTTAAAACCCACACCAAAAATTTATGGCTTAAGGAAAATTAATCAATTGGTCATATAGAGGAAGATTGATTTGGAATTCAGCATGCCCGAGACTTAAGCCGAAAAGAAATAAGCTGATGAAAAACAGAAAAATTCCTAGTTCTCTGGTTAGTAATTCTGCTGGAAAGTATTAAAGTTCAGTTCGATACAATTGAAAATACTTTTAAAAAAAAATGGTCCAGATGAAAGAAAAGCACATTATTGTATTGCTAGCTGCAAATATTTGATGTCCGAATTGTTGAAAAGGATGGCAAACAATACCGAATCTTTGAAGGCCCGGGCCAAACAGGCATCGTGAAGACTCCATTTTAACATATTATGTTGATAACCAGTTTGAACACCCTCCACACAGTCCCGATTTGTCACCCTGTGACCCCCTGATCTTTAGACCACTTAAGAGAGTATTGCGGATGTGGCACTACCATCTGAAAGATGACGTAAAATAAACTTTGCATGATTTTAACAAGAATCAACAAAGATTTTTCGCAGCAATGTGTATAGCCTGCTACTAAAACAATGAAAGATGTGTTAAAATGACAATGGTGATTTCTTTTGATTTTAATAAAGGCATTTTTTTTAAAATCGAGTTTGTTCCGTTTTCATTTGGAAAACTCTGCATCTTCTTTTGATAATTTTTGCAATTGTACGTATGCATCTCGTACTAACGGTTGCTAAAACAGAAGCATTGCAAGTAAAACGAATACACGCTGTGGATATTATCACTTAATGGACAAAATCAGTATCACTTGCGGAAAAGTGCTTCAACATAACAAATGGTTTGTATGTGTAGATTTTATGCAACGGTGATGTTACAGTGGATGCCTGTAAATTGAATCAGTTGTTAATTGAATGAACCACTTTAATGAATCAAATGTTCAAAAACAGAACAAAAAATAGCTTCATTGAATAAGCCGTTTTATTGAATCAGCCGCTTCATGGAATCAAAACTAGTTAGAACAAACGCGATTCAAATTAGCGGCGACCACTGTATTTCGATAAAATGCAGTTTTATGATTAATCTCAATCCCATTTTGTTGGGAGTTTTAAACCTTACTTTACCAGTTAATTATTTCGAAAAATGAAACGGGATGAAAAATACAATAGTTAAGAAAGCTTTGAACAGAGCAATACATGCAGAAATTCTGCTTTTTCACTGGTGATGCGGCTTTTTTGTCCGCCACTGTTATTATGGTAAGTATACCAGAAAAACAAAATTAGAAACAGACTATTTTATCCTTTATAATCATTTATACTTAAAAATATTTCAGCCTAATATCAAAATAAAATGTGAAAAATGAATACGATAGACCCTTCGGCCTCTTTTTTGTTAGAAGTTGCAAACTCTTACGACATATCATAAATCACGTTTCGATTGAGGTCATAAACTGGACGACGCCTTTTTCCCCAAAAATATTTTATGACTGGCGCCTCGACGTAATTCAGATGTGTCGAATCCAAATTTTATAACACAGCTCTAGTTAGTGAAATGAGCCTTTGCGTCGAGTGTAGAGATCCATCCAGAAGATTATGAACCACAGCAATTCATATTCAGTAGGGTCCGTTTCGTAACTTGTGCTTAGAGAATTATTTGAACTATTTTTTTCTAGAAGAAATTATGTTCCGCGCATTAAACGTAAAAAAAAACAATATATTCTAAGTTTTTTCTGACTTTAACAAAAAATTTTTTATTTATTATTATTCCTTTTTTAATTGTCCTGCATTTTACAACTATTCTAATTATATTAGTGCGGGTAACATGTAATTTCTCTTTTTATGGGAACGTTATAACTTCATCAATACTTTATCAAATTTCAAAAAAAGACACTATTTTAAGGGTTTTTCCCCGCCTTCGGCGAAAAAAACAGACAACTGCCATTTTGGGTGTTCTCTCGAAAAAAAATTATATGTTTTGCTTTTTTATTGGACATCGCTTTAATGTATGACATCTCAAAGTAGTGGTATATTTGTTCTAGCTGCTAGAATTCGAGTATTGCGCTAGCTATGCAAAGGTTGTGAGTTTTCAAATCACTATGGGCCAAACAATTCCAATGGCAAAACAATTTATGCTTCGATTACATTTTTCTTCACAAGAATGTTTAAGCAAATTTCATGATTATATAATCGAAAACGATTTACGGATGCTGAACTACAGTTCTGTTGTCGTTAAAATAAGGAAGGAGAGCATTAATTTTAACATGGTAAATCACAACATAACTTCAACAAATATTTAACAATATAAAGGAGTTAAACTTATTTTGTTATTTTATTATGCTTTGCTTTAGTGTCTAGCATCCCAAAATATAAGCCCATATGCTCACCTGGAAAGAAAAAACGTGTTAACAACGATAAGGTCATGAGATCTATCGTTCCATGAACCAGAAAATGTTGTTGATGAATAACAAATTTTTCTCCGAAAAATTATGTGTCAAATTTTTAATAATATATATTATCAACTCATCCGCAGCAGGTGTTTGAGCCACATTTGAGTTGTTGCACAAAAAATTGAAAAGAAACGAGTGATTTACTAAGGGAAATTGGTTTATATTATTTCTTCATGGTTTTTTCAATACTCCATCAAACTTTACTCGTAAGAAATCATTAAAAAAGTAATAATAAAGACATATAATCGTGAAAAAATAAACAAGTCAAATTTTGGCAGTTATTCGAAAAGTCACTCAGAAACTAGATTTGTGAATTGCTGTTGTGAAGATCGAATGCTTCCAAGAGTAATTATCATTCAAGTGCTTTGAAAATAACGGCAATCCAAGTGAAAAAAATGTATAAGTAATATTATGACATATGTTGTGAAATGACTTGTAAATAAAAATTTCTAAGGTTGAGCTTACTGATTTTTTTTTTAAACTTATTTAAACCTAGTTTTTCTCGACAATGCTGTATGCTCTTGGATGTCATAGAGATGCATTATTGTGTTCCTTCTGATTGCCTGTTTCAATTTCCTAATGCATAGTTCATTTTTTGGGTGAACTTATTTTATGATCCGGAACACCTTGGTCTACAATAAAAATGGGGAGAAATCGACAAACCCTTCAATTTGCTTTTGTTTCATTAGTTTGAATAATTATTTTATATCGTTTTAACAAGCGTGTTCTTTTAGTTCTTTTAAAAAAGTAATTGAAAGTTGCTTTGTTCAAAAAAAAAAAAAAAGTCCAAAACCACGATTGACTTTGATATCATAAGGTTAATTTTTTAGCAAGTCCTAAGATACTTGAACAAAGTTGATGTAGCGTGCTTGTGTCGCATTACTTATAGTAATATCTTGCGTTGTTTTGTAGAATGATAATACAAGTGTTTTTTTGCCTTCTTATTTATCGTAAATATGACCTATAAAATATAACGCTTTTATCGATAATGATATTTTTAACCGTTGTATAGGTTCTAAGGTGCAGATGAAATTTTTTATCTCAAGAATTAAAAATGAACCTATTGTAACTTTTTACATTTAATTTTCTTAAGAGGTAATTAGTAAAATATGAATATAGTACCTGGCATCATACTTTTAATATTTTTCGAAGGAGTACATTTTATTAATATTTCATTTCTGCACGATGTTCATTATTTTAAATGTTTAAGTTCCATACATCTGAGCCAGACTAGGGTAAATTTGAAACTTGCAATATTCAGTTTATATTAGTGAATTGTATGTGGAATTCTATTCTGCATCGAGTCACACGAACGCAATTTTAAAAAAAAAGAAAAAAAAAAAAAAAACCTTTGTAATTACAGGGTGTCCAGAAAAGACTGCACTGTTAAAAATTCAGGAAACTTTTACGGTAAATATTACTGTAAAATGTAGTGTTTACAGAGCATAAAAAATTACAGTAAATTGTACCGAGAGAAATAAACGATTGCATCGCCAATTAATATACCACGTGACTTACAGTGCGAAGCAGATAACACCGTATTTCCCCTAACTCGATGTGCCTGAACTCGTATGGGGGGCAGCAAAGCCGCCAGACAGTTCGAAGGTCCCGAGATCAAACCAGTGGATAGCATTTTGCGTTTTTTACCTCTCGTTTATTCTACTGTAAAATTCTACAGTAAAATTTCAGGACTTTTTTTAACAGTGTGACTATTTTCAAAAAATCTATGACAAGAAAACGGTTAATGATAAAAAATAAGTTCTTGCAGAAAATTCATGTGATGGACCCAATTTTTTTTCCACAGACTACCAAATTTTAGTTCAAATATGTTTTAGTAGCAGGCGTTGAAGATAGTATAAATCTGTAAGTCTAAAACGAAGAATTGAAATTCACCTATTTTTCCTTTGATTGCAACATGTGAATGAAGCCGACGATCGACATTTTGAAAAATGATGTAATTTTGTTCATTAAAAACATTTTTGTTTTGAAAAATTATGATGTAGTGTTCAATCCTTCTTTGATTCACGGGCTTACTATCTGAAACACCACATATTGGAAAATTGTTGAACTAAAATTTGCTACTTTTGAGGAACATGAATTTTCTGCAAGAAAATGATTTTTATCATTAACCATTTTCCTGTAATAATTTTTTCAAAACAGGCAGTCTTTTTCAGGACACCCTGTATTTACCAGTGTTAAAAGAGCGCAAGTCTTATCCTTTGTATGCACCGAGTAAATGTTTTCCCTGTCTTCTGTTAAGTAGAGATTATGTGACTTACGTTATTCAAGTTATGATGATCAGAACTTACGGTGCGTGCCTCTAAAAAATATACATTTTCCTTAACAATGTTTTTACCAATAAGACTCATTGCGTGCATAGTATTTTATTATTTCTTTAATAAATTTGCATTTTAGTTAACTTGATTAAAAATGTAACAATTTTATGTTAATAAACATGAAACTCCTCCATAAAAGAATAAATCAATTTTTTTCTTATAACTACATTGGTTACACGAGAATATTTGTCATAAGTTGCTATTATCATACTAGTAAGCGCAGTTATTTTTAAGAAAATGTTCATTTTTTGGGGTACAACTGGACTTTTATGTACGACCAGTAAGCTATAGAGTTCTTGCAAAAAATATAACAAATTTATTTAAAGCAAAAAATTGCCGATACATGTAATTTATTTTTTAAAAAAATTAAGAAAATATGATCACAAAAAATATTAAATTCACTAAAACGTTCATTCAAATTGAAGAAAAAATAATTTTTTAATTAAACTTTTAAATTGAACATAAAAATATGTCAAATTCCATACATTTTTTCTAAACAATCTATACACTGTCAAAAAAATCCTTCTTTTTACGCTACATTTTCCTTCATTTTTCGACTAGAAATTATCGTTTTCCGGTGAAACGAAAACTCTCTGTCAAATGGGCGCGCGCATGCGCAGTTGACATTTTTACCATAAATTCTACACTTGCCGACTGCCCGCCAAAACCAAGACCTGCACAACGGCCATGTGTGAAAGATAATGCAAGTCCGGTGACCTCGAGAAGTACCTTCGATATGAATAATCTAGTTATTGGGTGAGTACTTATTTTAGAGTTCGATTCCAAAAATATGTATTGTTTCTTTTTACTGGAAAGTAGTACGTAATATAGCTTGAAAAAAAAAAGTTAATTTCGTTGACGAGTAAACGCCGCCATATTTAAATTTGTATACAAAACAAAGCTTCCATTTATATTGAGCAGGAACATAACAGGGCTTATGCAAAGCCAACAAATGTACTTTTTACTGAAAAAGGTTTGTTTGGAAGTCAAATTGTGGTTGAGAGCACGATATTTCAATATTATAGTCTTTACGTAAATTGATTTTACAGTAGCGAGACAATGTTCATTTTGTAAACTTTCCATTAAGCCTTGAGAAAGGTTTTTGTTGAAAAATTTCAATTAAGCAGTGTAATTTCGTTTTAATACAAAGTTGCATTTGTTGAAAATGATAATACAAATTCGTATGCTAGTCGAGTGATGTTCTTTTTAACCTGGACTATGAAACTTTAACTATATGAAAGAATAAATCTTCGTTTATATTACTTGAAATAATTAATAAATAAGTAGTTTGAACGAACCTTTTAAATTTCTCTATCGATTTAAAATATTTTGCTTGTGTTATGAAATTTTAAATATTCTGTTATCATAGAATTTGATTCTTATTTTCAATTTAAATTCACAGTCCCGCTCTATAAATTTTGGGTCCCCCTGCCAAAAATCAGTCGGGCCCCTAAACGCCCACTAAGTTGCTCTGCCCGCCCCTCAAAGAGTGATTGTTTTATGTTTTTAACTGCTTCAATGTTTCTACTTAAATTTTGAATTCATTTATTTCAATGTTTTATTTATTATTATTGTTTAAAAGTTTTTAACTTGTGTTTAAACGCTTCTGGGTAGCTGTGTGGAGTTTTTATCCTGATTTTTAGAAACTCATTTTACTAATAAGCTATATCAGGAAGGAAACAAGTGTCTCAAGGCCGTAGCCAGGATATTTTTTCGGGGAGGGACATGGTCGGAGGCAAATGTGGTTCGAGACATGTAATACAGGAGAAAAATAGCTTTTAAAAAAATATGTTTATTATGTTGTTTGCAAAAATTAAACTAAAATAAAATTAATTTGAATTCTGAAATTTTAAATTCAAATTATGTTTTTCGCAATCACGAGTTGCGATAGGACCCTACTCATTGGTTACTACCCCACTACTCACTTGTTTCTAGATACGGTTCCTGTCCCCCCAAGCCTGTCCCTCCTCTTAGACGGTTACTTGTGTATAATATGTGTATGCTTGTGTGTGTGTATAGACCTGTGTGTATGTACGTTTGCGTGTGTGTATGTGTGTAAAGGCGTGTATGAGCGTGCGTGTGTCTAGGACATGGACGCCCCCGATCAGGAGAAGCATCTACCGAGGGCCAGTTGCGTCTGCAGAGGACGGTGGGGTTGGAAAAGGAACCACATCTCGGACGGTCAAATGAAAATAATTAGCAATTTTGATTGCTCAATAAAAAAATATTATCAAATAATTATTTTAATTAACAACTTAGTTGATTAATGTCTAAAATAATTAATTTATATTACACCAGAATTATTCATCAGATAAAAATGATATTTTTGTATAAGATCTCTGTCACTGTCAGGCCACTATCTGATGACTGCCCAACTCAACAAAATAAGACTTAACGGATGTAAACATATACGGTCTATAATGTATCATACAGTGTTTATTACATGTTCGCTATTACAAATGCTTGCAAGAGGGCTCTTAGAATAACTTTCGGGCAAAAAAAAATAAAAAGTCACAATTAAAAAGTAATCTACAATCAACACCTCAAAAAAAAAAAAAGAAAAAAGAAAAAAACTTAAAGGATACAAATGCGTCAACTAGAAGGTAAAATTTTTTGCATCAAAAGACATAAATCCATTACTCGTTAATTTATTAAAATCGACCAAAATCAAGCATTTAATCAAAAGTATGATTGGGTTAAAAATGAGTTTTGATCATGTAAATTTGTTACTTTTTTTATTGATGTTTTAAAAATGTCCTTCTTTTCCCCTCTTTTAAAAGTTATTCGTAATAAGAGTCATTAACATTCTGTGATGGACCAAGGTGTAAAAAAAAAAGACTTCTTTGAAAAAAAAATTTAAAAAATGATCCAAAAAATAAATAAATAAATAGATCAGATATAGACATCTTTTATTTAGGTCGGATGCTTTGATTAAAAAAAAAAGACAAAATAGCTGCTTTGATCTCCCACTTCTTTGATGCTCCAGCGGCCTTACAGGCGGCTAATTAAAAATTATTTTCAGGCTGAGTAAGAGAGTATTTGAATAGATGAAAATGGTTAAGTGAGGATAAAAACGTATGGACATAATAAAAAAGTATAGGACGAAAACATAATGGGGAAAATAAACTTAAGCAAAGGAAAGTTTTAGTGACTAATTTTCAAACGGCAAAATAGTTAGAATTCAGAATCTAAAAAATATGTATCCAAGAGTTTCGGGGGACGATTTGTCCTGACGGTCCCCACCCTGTCTACGGCCCTGTGTCTCATAACTTTACATTGACTCCCCCCTCCCCCCCCATTCCTTGCTTATGTGCTTTAGTAATATGTGATGATTTTAAATTTTTCTCACATTTGTACCTAAACATTGCAAAAATATATTGAACTGTTAAAAGACTTGATCACAGTTTTTAATAATTGATTTTGTATTTATTTGGTTTCTTGGGATGTGCCCCCCCCCCTTAACAAGCGAGGGTAGGCAAGGTAATTCAAGCGAGGGTGTTTAACTATAATATTTTTAGACTTGCTGAAAATGAATAGCTGATACAAATGTCTTTTTACCATTTTGTGATTAAGGCTTTAACAAGAGAAACTTTCTGTTTTTTAAATTTTTTATGGAAGATAGAATAAATATAATTCTTGTTTCGGTGCGCTTTCGCAGCTAGAAGCCATCAACACTTAATATATTTTCCTCAATAACAACTAAAGATTTTTCTTGTCATAGTAAAATTGCAGTTGGAAATCAAACAAGATATTAATCTGAAATGAATTGAGTTCAAATGAATTAAATTTCATTTAGCATTATTTTTGGTTTCAAAACTTGGTTTCAGAAATTTGCGCGTAAAACGAATAATGCATATATGTAGGTGAAAGCTCAAATTAACGATAATTGTTTATGTAATCGAATGAAGTGATAATTGGAATATAAATACTAATTATAAAGTTATATAGCATTTTAAATAAAAATCAAAATGGTGCTAAAACACTAAGAAAAGATCCATTTCAGCCAACAATTCCACTGTTGTAAAACATTTACTATTTGTGTCAGTGATATTTTTTCAGAATGTTAAGGAAACATTTTTATGGGGTTAATATCCAACCCCATTAGGCCATATGTTGATTATTCCTTTTTGCATTGAAGTTCTTTGCTAGCTTTTTTTAATATTCGAATTTATGAAAAAGCCATGTAATATAATGTTGAAACAACATTAACTGAATATATATAATTTTAGCATCATTATAGATTTTTAACCAGGGACGCACTGAATACTCGATTTTAGTCTTACAACACATTGATATATTAACCTTACTGTAACTAATTCATTTAAGTATAAAACATTAACCAGAAAAATATAAGTTCATATTATCCTATCAAGTGTTCAAAAGTCAATTTAACTGCTCATTTTGTCTATAAAATAGGCTCCCGAAAACATATCTTCATTTCGTAAATAATAGAAAAGGTGATCAATAATATATGGAAGGAAACACTTAGTATGAATTAAATTTTGCAGCATTTTAATTTTTGAAGTTTTACAGTCATAGGAAATATTAAATAAAGATGTACCAAATATCGTTTTGGTAGAGTACAGAGTACTCCGCCAAGTACTAATTATGCTTTAAATGAACGATTGACATACATGTGATAAATTTTGAACTCATATGAATAGCTATATAGACCTCCATGTAATAGTTTTCAAAACAAGTTCCAGCTAAAATTCGATTTTATTTAAAATATTATCAGGGCTCCCAAATGGTCCGCTTTTCCCGCCAAAGTCCGTTTTTTAGGGTTAAGTCCGCTTTAGACCGCTTTTTAACATTTTGGTCCGATTAGTCCGCTTTTATATTGTTTTTCTTAAAAATCAGATTTTAAAAGTTTTCCATTGTGTTAAAAGATACTGTACACCCAAACACGCGTCCGCGGCGCCTTAACCTGACTTTCCCGTATTATTTCGCTTCAGATTGACGTCATTACTAATCCTTCAACTGCTGCATCATGGAAATCCATAAAAAAATGGTTTGGGGGAGGAGTTATGACGTCGAATCGCGGAGCAGGGTGCTACCGATATTTCTCGGAATTTCAGCCTTACGTTTGCAATAACGAATGAACTTTCGGATCTCGAAACTCGAATATTCCTTTATCTCAAAGTTTTCATTCGATCCCAAGCTCTTGAGACTGCTGTGGAAATTTCCCATAACTCGAACGTTTTAGCCGGTCGCTTGGGACTTAAAGTTGTCGCGCGTTGACAGTAATAGTAACGCTACTATGAACCACCCCTTTTGCAAATAAATTCGGAAGTAATCTCGTGGCGCATGCGCCATTTTTTTTTTTACAGGCGCATATGTTCGGAACTTTTACGTCCTTGAAAAAGTATGAAAAGTTTCTTTATTGCTTGAATTCTTTCAAAAATCATTACAAGCAATCTAAAGCATACTTTAGATTGCTTGTAATTCTTTTAAAAATATTTCATCAGTGCTATTTTCTAAACATAGGTTCGATATGTAGTATCATGAAAAATTGCTTTCGAGTTTGAGGTTTCAATCCAATCCTTTTGCATCTTGTAAATACTTTGATTTTTTTACAATCGGAAGTTATTTTGACATGTGCTACCTTAGATTAGCTTATTTTTCGTTTAATTTCAATAATTAACGTAGGAATTAGTTTGGAAACCGTGACAACATTGAACTTACTCGGACTTCGCGGAAAACTGCTGCTCGCGTTTAAAATATCAATCCTTTTGCATCTTGTAAATATTTTGATTTTTTTTAACAGTAGGAAGTTATTTTGACATATACTACTTTAGATTAGCTTATTTTTCGTTTAATTTCAATAAGTAACGAAGGAGTTAGTTTGGAAACCATGACAACATTAAACTAAATCGAACTTCGCGGAAAACTGCTGCTCGCGTTTGAAATTTCAATCCTTTTGCATCTTGTAAATATTTTGATGTTTTTGACAGCAGGAAGTTATTTCGACGTATACTACTTTAGATTAGCTTATTTTTCATTTAATTTCAATAATTAACGAAGTAATTATTTTGGAAATCATGGCAACATTGAACTTACTCGGACTTCGCGGAAAATGAGTTTTAGCGTTTGAAATTTCAATCTTTTGCATCATGAAAATATTAAAATATTTTGCCCAATCGAATGTTATTTTCCCAAATGCTACCTTACATTAGCATGTTTTATATTTAATTTAGTAGAAAATAAATAAATTTATTTTACGGGAAATATGCCAAAATTGAACTTGGTTCGTGAAAATTTGCTTATCTGAGCTTTCAATCATTTTGCATCTAATAAATATTTTTATATTTTTGGCAATTTCAAGTTGTTTTGACATGCTGCATTAGATTAACTAGTTTTAATTTTTATTTAAAGAACTAAAAAAATAATAATTTTTTAAATTCAAATTTCTAGTTTTGCAACCTTAACTTGCAAACTTAATTTTTAATTATTATTATCTTATTTTCAGCTAAAATTGCAAAACTAAGCCTCATGTGATCTGCTTCTCTTTGTGATTAAGCATTTCAGACATTTTTAGGAAAATTTTCAATACAGTAAATCTTTTATCAAAGTGTCTCTTGTAGAAAAAGCAGTTTGTTTTTCTATACTTTTCATATTACTTTCTTTTATTTATATGTTAGCATTAAATGAAATCTGCGTGTAATATTTACAGTGAAAATTTAGAGTAGTACCTTGAAAAATATTTTTTTACTCTTGAAAAGTGCTTAATTTTTTTTTCTCCCTAAAGGGTATGAACCCTGTGATAAGAGATTAAATTTAAAATTCAAATATAAAATAATTTTATTATAAACACAGTTGTAGCTTTGTTGAAAATCAAAACAATATTTTTTAGGTTTCAGTGTGAGTCATGAGGAAGTGCAAATTTCTCAGCAAATAGTTAGATGAAACTGATGAAGATGAGAACAAAATAAGAGACTGGGGAAAACAACAAGATAATAAAGTTTTTTTGTTTGGTGTATGATAACGTTATATTAAGAAGCATTAAAAGACAGAAAAACATAAAAATAATTTTAAACTAAATAAAGATGAAGTGCAGCTTCACCTATCCTTCAGTGAGACTACCAACATCCCTGGTTCAAGTCAAAATGTATCATTATGCCTATTTAGTTCTAAAGAGGCTGCCTTAAGTGCTGAACTAAGTGCCCCCCCCCCCCAATGTCATGCACTCTATCAATGGATTAAAAGACCAGTTTCACAAGTGATAAAATAATTGTATCTCTCAATATCATAGTTGATTAACGAATTATCTTCACGAATTTAGCAGCTGGTAACTAATTTGCCTTTTGGTGCTTCCATGGGTTTGACTATGAGTGGTCCTCCCAAGGTCCTCTTTTTGATCCTAACTGGTCCTCTTTAGTCCCCTTTTTGATTGTAAATGGTCCTCTTTTACCCTTTTCTGAAGCTAAAATGTGTTGGGAGCCCTGTATTATGTTTATGTCAAAAACTTTACAAAAAAGTTCTTTTTAAATTAAAAATAAATAAATAAATAAAAGATATGATTAATCAAGTTGGAATTAATATGAATTATATGAATCTATTATAGTTCTAATCATCTGCCAAACATGAATAATGTTTTTAAGCAATAAAACAATGTTAAAAACACAGGTGTTCAGGAGCACTCCTGACACATGTTTTGGCATTACAAAGAATGCTTTTTCAATTCATAAAATGTAAGCTTATGGATGTAGACATTTTTATCTTTTTGTCATTATAAATACTTGTACTTTTTTATTAATTGAAAAATGTGTATTGAACAATATTTAATTTTTTACAACTACTTGGTATTGGCCGAGTCAGTATCATACATAACACCCTCGCGAAGGGAGAGTGCACGCTCTAAAATAAAATAACACTATGTTAAAATTTTTAAAAATTCATACGGAAGCGTGGGGGGGGGGGGTGGCAAAGAAATCTATGTACTATACTGAGCTGAGTACCTCATCAAAATTTGGCCCAAGTATGAGTATTTGGCGAATTGACCAAGTACTCTGTACATCTCTATTAAAAACTCATAATTTTCTTTGAAAAAATGAAACTATCAAGAACTATTTGTGCTAAAAAATTGCTTATTTACATATTAATTGATAATCTATGTTTTAGATTTTCCCGATGTTGATGATGTGTGAAATTGTCCTCTTAACACCTTTCTCGGGACTTTTTGGTAAGTTCATATTATATTTATGTTGGAACCCAGCATCAAAGTTGGACAATGTCTGAAAACAAATGCCCACAACATGAATGGATCATGAGTAAATGTGCCAATGGGGTTGCTTCTGAAATTTTAAAAGTATTTTTTTCTATAAAAGCATGCTTAAAAATATAGGATCTGACCATTTTTTAAATACATAATTGCAAAGTTTAATATTTAAAAAGAATTATTTTAATGGTGTGCAGATTCAATTTTTTCTTTTTTTTGCTTCTTTCTGCTCATGACATCACAAATGATGAAATGCCATTAGCGCAGAGCGTAATATTTAGTTTGCATGTTCACTCACATTTGCTGGCACTGATATGGTTGATAGCAAGCATAGAGAACAATATTCAATTGGCTTCTGAATTATCATAACCTGGAAACGTCGTAGACAGCAAGCGCCAGCACCACTAACTGGAGTACGCCCCAAAGTTGATCATTTGTGACGTCATAAAGACCACGCCTTGTTTGAAAAATTGTACATTTAAAAAAATAATTGAAAATTATCCATTTAAAAAAAAAAGATTTTGCTTGCTCCGTGTTATTTTTTGCTCATTCTATCAACTTCATTGACGAAACGTAGTACTTTTGACTGATAGAAACAACCCTATTCTGAAATTTAATTTCGGAATTTGTGCATTTAAATTTCATTAATTCGCAATCGTTCAAATTAGTAGTGACCCAAGTCCGACTTCATTTTTAAAAGATAGGTGAAATACTCCTTACATCTCTAAGCCATATAGATGTCAGAAGAGTCATTTTTAACTCTAGGGTACTTAACCTATGAATGGAATGAGTTAAAATTTAACTTTAATGATGTTTATTGAATATTTACAGTTAGAAAAGCATTTCCAATAGTCCATAGTGAAAAAATATGTTCTAATGTGACCAGTGGCGAATTCAGGATTTAGTTCTGGGGGCGGCTGAGATCATTAAAAATGTATGTCTCCTTGACATCACCAAAAGTTCATTGATGTAAACAAAGTTGTTTGAAAAAAAAATATATTTTTCAGGAGGTGACAAGGGCTAATGTAATTTTCTGAGTCACAGTTGAAATTATCTAAAATTTGGTGTTTAGTAGTAAAATTTTAAAATTAAAATGTCAGTAAAAAAATTAAATTCAATTCAATTTTACAAAATAAAATTTTTAGATATTATTTCTAAGCAATTTGAAGGCAAAAATAACAATTCTTGTTGATTGAAAATTGTCCATGGCAAATGCAAGTCACTAAATGTAAGTAAGAAAAATCGTGGACTAATAGTTACAAAAAGGGAAAACGAAGATAAAATTCTGAGAATTGACACTAAGCACATTAATTAAAGAGGTCAGAATTTTTTTTTCTGTCTTTCTTCTTTTTGAGTAAAGAAATTTTTTTTAAAGGCACGGAAAAATTTCCGAAATTCGACAGGAAATTTCGGAAAACAAGTATTTCTATTACTATAGCAAATTAGTGTATAAACCTGAGGGAAAACGATTAAAATGATAAAGATAGGATGGATATAGGAAATTATATATTTTATTATTTTACATTAAGATACATACACAAAAAAAATTCTAGTAGAAAAAAAAATTAGTTCTAGTATGGGGGCTGCTGCAGCCTCATAGCCGCCCCCCCCCCTGGATTCGCCACTGAATGTGACCTAATTTTATTCTTCTGTGACCAAAATTCATATGAGCTCAATAAATAACTTCAAAAAATTTCGTCATTAGATTTGTCAAAAGTGTTTCTGGGTTGGGCCACAACTTGTTATTTTTTTTTTATTTCAATTTTGATGTCACAAATAGTTGATACCTCTTACTTTTCGAGTCCTTAGAGATGATGGATTGCTTATTTTTCTCTTATCCACACTGATTTTCCCTTCCGCTATTGTCTCAATTATGAATGCTTGGGTGTTTCCCCAATCTTCCTAGAGTAAAATTAGACTTAGATCAACACTCATTTGCCGGATCAGGAATTTATCAAATTCAAATGCACCAATTCTGAAATAATGTAAAATTTCGGACTTGGAGCATAGTATTTGTCAATGATCCATTTGTGTTATGAGCAACTTTTTACTTTTTCGGACTCTGTCGGATTTCAGAATTGGGTTACAACATTGAATTCATTCAAATGCTAATGCATGTCACTCTGAACAAATATATACTTGAATTAAAATAAAATGTTTCATTTGGATCTTTGGTGAGCACTTCTTGGGAAAACTTTATGGCTTAAAAAAAAATTTCGTAAAAAGTTTTTACGAAAATTTAGTTTTCATTTTAGGCGTAAAAATGCAGGCGCAAATTTAAAAAAAAAATTCTCTTTAACACATTGCTTTGCTTATCAAGTTGCTTAAAGTTGATTATTTATACAGTACCAGGGTGGCGACAAATCAGGGAGATCAGGGAAAAGTCAGGGAACTTTATCACTCAGGGAAAAATCAGGGAAATATCAGGGAATTTTGAAAAAATAACAAAATTTCAGGGAAAATTGATCAAATGAAGAAATTTTTTTTTTCTTCCTTGAAAAATGAAGGATTTTGATTCCCTACGAATTTTTCGCCAATTTGTTTTAAAAAAGTAAAATTAATGAGGTGTGATTATACAGTGCCGCATATTTGTGAATCTTTTTTCTTCAAAGTCAAAGTAGTCAATTTTAGGATGAGCTTCCTAAGATTGCTTCTATGTCTGTAAAGTTGTTTATTTCACCATGCTTGAATTTTCCTTCCAAGCATTCCAAGCTACGTAAAATAAACAACCCTATAGGCAAAGGGGAAGCCGTTATTAATGACTTGGCTCTTTTGCCTTTACTCATTGTCTTGAAGTAATTAGCATACTGTTATCACGATTTCAAGAAAAAATCTTTGTTTTTTAAATTAATTCTGAAAAAATCTTAAAAGTTATCTCTTGGCATTTTTAATTTAATTGCTAAAATAGAATTTTGACTGAAAATCTTTTTTTTTTTTTTGCCATGGTATTATTCACTGTCACTTCAGATTACAGATATTTCTTTAAGAGTGGTTTTAATTTCTTAGAATTCTTATGTTAACTGGTTGCTGGAAGTATTTGTTTTGGATTTCCTTTCCAACAATATTTCTCTGTTGATTATTTATTATACTATTTTACCAAAACAAAAGAAGGAACATCTTTTCAAAATATATTTTTAATGAACAGCTTAAACCGTTCTAAACACTGCAATTTTTAAATTATGCAATGCTTTTCAGGTAGGGCAAAGAAAAGAAACCATTGTCATTGGTAACGTAAATCAGGGATATTTGGTGAACTTAATCAGGGAACTTTTATTTCCAGTTTCTGTCGCCACCCTGAGTACTGCTCCTTAAAGTGCGTAGTGTTGCAAGATTGTGTGAGGAAAAGTAGCGGATATTTTTTGCTGTGGCTGACAGTTAAAAATTTTATTGCTGGCTAGTCTTAGAGAAACTTAAAATTTTGGCCAAAAGTGAAAAAAACTTTTTTCTGGATGACTCAAAGAATCTGCTTTGAGAACAAAAAGACTTTTGAAGACAATAAGATTGGTCAAGAGAAAAAAAAAATGAGCCCACAGCATACAAATTTAATGACATTTTAAAATGCAATAAAAAGCCTAAGCAGGCGAAACTAACTTCCTTTTTCAGAGTATCTTTTTAATTATTCTCTCTGTAAAAATATTTCTATGTTGTACTTATATTTAATTTTGTCCCAACTATCTGTGTTATAGTTTATCCAATATGCACTATTCCTGAAGAAGCCAATACAAATTATTCTTTAAAAGACTGAGAAAGGAACTTCCGATAACTCAAACTACCGATTCTTTGAAGGTTTTAGCTTGTCTCTAGGGACTTTGAGTTATTGAGAGTTGACTTTAATGAGAAAAAAGTAATTTAATGGTGTATGTTATTTTTTTGTGAGTTTTTATCCAATAGAACCTGAGCTCGATTTTACTAGCCTTCTAATTGTTAAGAATCAAATGAGAACAATGAAATTTTCCCCAAGAATTCGGTGTTTCATACTTTTTGCCGGTACAAAATTTCCTTCCCCCTTTTCTCAGTTTCAACAATCTTACCGTTTAATACATTTAAGGGGGAGAAAATTTTAAATATCAGTAAAAAGAAGAAGAAAGAATTCAATTCAGGATTAGAAATAAATATACATTGTTGTGAGTTCATCCTATGTCATATGGCGGTTCAAAACTAGACTTAAGAAGGAAATAATATGTGAATGTATTTTCTTTTCTTTCTTTCTTTTCTGATAATTGCTAATGCATCTTAATTTTTTGAAACGGCTCTCGTACACCCTGTATGAACTGGATAGAACATGTGTAATATGCAGTCTGCTGGACAAAAATCTCTTCAGTTGGGAGTCTCTACATGACATGCAGTTTTTAAAGACATATACTTTTTGCTGTAACTCAGGAAAAAGTATTCTTATTGTTAGATAGGTTCAGGTAATAAATCACTAAGTAGAAATAATTTTTTTCTCGCACCTGACATGTAGACTGGAGCTATACTACTGTCTGTTTATTATCTTGCTATGCAAGTACTTAGTGCAAGGGTAGGAATTCTCCTAAAAATCTTAAATTTTCATTTTACTCCCTATTTGCACGCAAAAGAAAAAAAAAATCAATCCAGAAATGACACTTTTCATGATGATATGCCTATATTGTAGGATAAAATAAACTTGGCCCTAAGAAATTTTCTCTAAAAAAAGAGAAAAGCCTATGCTGCTGCTGTTTTTTTTTTATGATGAAGGGAGGGGGGGGATGCAGTTAATCAAAACATATGCTCAATATAAAGCTGTTTATTTTATCTATATACTTTGTAACTCTTGCAGTCGTTTCTCTTCCTGCAATAAATTAGAATATGATATTTTTAATTTTTCTCTTTTCAAAAGAAATGAAAAATGGGGGAGTATTCCCTCCTTCTCTCAAATTGCAGTTTTGTGGTCAAGGGGAGGGGAGTGAAGAGTATTATAGCTTATTGAAATAAAATAAATATAATGAGTTGAGTTAGAACCCAACTATAAACACTTGGGTCAAAAAATATATTTAGATCAAAGTTTAAATAGGTTGCCCCCAAATGGGAAGTAATTTTATTTTTATAGTGCTTATCTTGTGTTGTGGTCTGAGCATTACCTTGTTCTTTCAGTACAAAGAAGTCAGTTTGCTTTGTGTTTCTCTTCATTGAAGTTGGATCATTTCTTGCACTCATAATTTTTAAATTAAGTCTAACTTTTTGCTTTAAAATTGTAAATAGTAATTTGTTTTATTTAAATGCCACGGAAAACAAATTTCTCTTTCTTGTGGTAAAGCAGACAAAAATGTATGCAAGATCAGCACAGGTGCTGTTCAGAAAAGGATCACTTTAAAGCATTTTGTTCTGTTTATACACTATCTTTCCAATATTGATAATCAAGGATTTTTACAGGTACTGTCTCATGCTGATGTGGCGAGCAGTGATGTTCCCATTAATTTTTTGAGGGTATACTCCCAGTAATCAGTTATGCACAATATGTGTATGCGATCATATACATAATATGTCATAATGTGAGAATTTTTGAAGCTTGAGGGTGTAAGCTATATGTTTTTAAAATGTTTGAGAGTATATAGCGTATGTGGAGCATACCCAATGGGAACACCACTGGTGGCAAGACATAAGAGGTTGAAAGTAGCTTGAAAAATCAAGCTGTATTTTTAATTCCATATTCTTCGTCCTCTACTGAAAACAAATTAGTTGTAATGAAGCAATTCAAAGCTTTTGCGCCAAATTAACTCCAAGATAAAATTTTGAAAGCGGAGATTTTCTTAGTTTTAGTTGCGGTAATAAACAATTATTCATTTGCATCTTTAAATGATTTATCTGTAATTTACAGGGACATATCTAATAAAAGTTAAGTATACATAAAATTTTGGGCTTGCAGCCTACTTTAAATCTTTCCTTATTAAGGATATTTCTTTCTCATTCTTTAGTTCACTTTGATGAAACAATAACAAGGTAAGTAAAGAAATGCTTGAACAGACATTTATTCTACTGGTATATGTTTCTACTTCATAATGTGTCACTGTGTTAAATAATAAACGATTGAATGCATTCTGTTGTAGTTTTCAAGAATTTGAAACGTTTTATAATCCAATACGAAAATCAAGCTAATGAATTACATTTAAATTTCAAAAAAAACTTGATATTTGTTGTCCTAAAAATGTACTAAAATTTTATAAAAATTGTGTCATAAAACTTTTGAAATCATCAGTTGCATAATTTTAGCAAAATGCATTTTTTGTTTGTTTATAAGGGAAAATATTAAAATTCAGAAGAGTTTTTAATATTTTTGGATGGAAAGCATCAATACATGCAAGTAATATATTTTCTGCATTAGTTCATTCAGCGGTATGTTATTGTCATGCATGTGTGACTTAATTTTAATAATTTAAGTAAGTTATAGTTAATATTTGGGTATGTTTGTTTGGGAAGTATTTACCAAGACCCATCCAAAAATAAACACCTTTCTAGTAAAAGAAAGCGCATTCTCTAAGTACGCATTTAACATTTATTTAGAAAAGAAATTAGCAATCTTGTTTTGTTGAAAGAATATAATAGAAAAAAAAAAAAAACTTCTGTCCAGAAGAATTTTATCTATTTGTTCCAGCCCTGTATTGTCATTGTCTCTTATGGAACAGTTTTTCAATCTCCTAGCACATCTTTATTACTATTACAGGTGTAGGTATTGTTCTAATTTTAAAAAAATCCTATAATTCCTAATACCTTCAAATTTATACCAAATATCCTACAATTTTCATAACTTCACCTCACTTTTTATCAAAAAAAAAAAGGAAAATTTCCTGCTTAAATTGGTTCAAACTTTTTATTAGTCTTGTTTACAGTCGAAAGTTGCATGTGGTATGGTGTAACTTCAGAAGATTAATCACTAGCATATGAAACCTCAAATGTGAGACTTCAGAATTCAAATTTTTCGCCAGTGCCACATTGACTTGCAAAAAATCTAGAAAATTGTTTGAGTGATCTCAGTACCAGTCTGACCACATGAACATTCAAGTAAATTAATGAAAATGTTTCCTTTTTTTAGTAAATTTAGATTTTACACTTTTGCAATTTGTTCTAAGGTGAATGGTGGGGATCCTATGAACAACATCTAAGGGCACATGTGAACAGTTCCCATATAATGTTAAAATTACTGTAACCTACTTTAAGTGTTTTTTAAAAATGCATAGGTAAACACAACAAAATTACATCACTTTTGGAATTTTGATTATTTATGGACGGTTGCAACTATGTTAACATTTTTTACCTTCAAGTTTTTTAAGTCACTTAAAATAGAAGCCAATTTTTTCAAATATTTTCTTCTTATTTTCAAAAATGCTCACCTTTGATTGACTCAAGGTATGGAAAAGGGCAAGAATTTATTAAACAAACAGCTGGCATACTGCTGCACCCTTCTCTGTTTAGTTTTATTGTCTTGTGATAATTTCTTTTCTTTTCTTTCAGTGTCTTTGCAGAAATAAACCGGGAAAGAAGAACCAAGAGTAAAAAAGTGTTACTTAATCAAAATGCTTAGTTTTTGGTGCCTTTGACATTTATATTTTAATTCTGTGCTATGTCTTTCAAGTACAGTATATCTCGAAAAACTTGATATGACGAAAAATTATTTCCCCCCTTTTGCATATTTTTCTAATGTTATTTTTCATTCTTATGTTGAAGCGTTTTTAATCAAAACCTTGTTATGTGGAATATTTTTCGAAGTCAAATATGACTTTTTCGGAAAAACCGCAGTTGATTGTCTTGAAGCTGCTCAAGGAATGTTTCCAAAAGTTTCACACCCCTTCATTATTTTTCTCAAGGGTTACGAATGATTAGGAGAAGCTTATCTTCTGTCACTTTCATTGTGCAGCCTAGGGGATTCAGAAAATTTAAGTCCAAGAAATGTGCCTAAAACTTTCTGCTCCCTTCTCATGCCATTTCGTTAGACCTTTTGACCCTATTTTCACCTCCTTGAAAACGAGAGATGAACGGAAAACCCCTTTAGAGACGCAGGGAATGGTGCAATCCTTTGTCTAACTTCTTTTGTTCCGGAGCACTCGAAACTTGTTTGAAACCATTCTGTAACTTAGTAATCCAAATCTTTGATCAGTTTAGTTGTGGTAAGTCACTACATTTTGCTACTTCTTTAGAGTGTCCTTTTTTAAGCTTTCATTATATGTTTCCACTTATTTTTAACTAGTGTGGCTAATTTTTAAAATATTTTAAATTATGATTATACCCTTGTTATCTCGAAAACTTGATATATCAAACTTTTTTTACCGTCCCTTCGACTTTGTGATATCGAGAGTATACTGTATTTGAGACATTTTAAGAATAGTTTCTTCATTAATGTTCTGCACCTTAATCATTATTGAACAAAAACTTATCAATGCAAATTTAAGTAAACGTTTTAAGACCAGCTGATATTGGGAATGTTGTTCTTAATTGAATAAACAGTGGGGTTGTTTTCTTCAGTCAAAAGTACTACTTTTAGTCACTGGAGTTGATAGAATGTGCAAAATAAATAATAATAACATGGACCCAGAAAATACTTTCATTTTCCCAGCAGTTATTTTTTAATTAATTTTTTTAATGTCCGATTTTTCAAACAAGGCATGGTCTTTATGATGTCGCAAATGATCAACTTATGCGCATTCTTCACTGGCACTCTGAATGCTTACACTTGCTGTTTACCACAATTCCATGTTATGATAACCAAAAAGCAAATTTAATATTGCGCTCTACGCTTGCTATCAACCATATCCTTGCCATACATGTGAGTAAAGAAGCGAATTAAATATTATGATCTGTGCGAATGGCAGTTCATCATGTGTTATGTCATGGGCAGAAGAGTAAAAATTGAAATTGAGTCTGCGCATCAATTTAAATAATTTTTTTAAAAATAGTAAACTTTGTCAAATTATTTTTAAAATGATCAAATACTATGTTTTTAAACATGCTCTTTCAGAAAAAAAAATACTTTCAAATTTAGGAAACGACCCCATTCAGCAATGGTTTGATATACAATTATCCTTGCAAATTATACTTTTATTTAAAGTGTCAATTTTTTAAAATTACTGCATTAAAAAAATATCCTTAGTGGCACAGAACTCACAAAAAAATATTTGAGATTTTAGTCAAGGCTCTTAAGGATTTTTTTTAAAATAGGTTTTTCTTACTTAAACAATCTGTGAAAAACATTTTGTTCACTGCTGAAACTAATAAAATTGGCAGAAAAATTGATTTGGCTAAAAAAAATTAGTCATTTAAAAATTAAAAGACAGACTAAAAATTTTAATTGAAGAAATGCTAATGAATTAGTAAATATGGATGAATAAACATATTGATGTCAAAAGTCGCTATCTAAATGCTAATTTTGCTACATTGGAAATTATTGCCGATAATTCTGTATTACTTTACAGTGTTTATTATGGGATTAGTTTTTTTTAGTTACATGCTATTACAACTAAATCTACATTGCTGTTTCAAAGTTAATGAATGTAAAATACTTTTAATAATTTAAGTTACTCTTAAACATGTATTATCTCAAATTTGATGCTTCGCGAAAAGAAATTCAGTTGCACTGAAAACTACGGTGATAAAGATTCAAACTATATGGGGAGTGTTGTCATATCACTATAAAGCTAAAAACAATATAAAACCGAAGTATAGATCAAGGGTACCTTACCAGAAGTAATTTGCTCAAACAAGCAAGCAAGAAGAAAAAAATTGCCTGGTCATTTTTATACGTTGCTCTCGTCTATTTTTCAAAATTGTAATATTTTTACATAATCTTCGGAATGTCTTGATTTGAAATTTGTGGCTATTCTCCCGTTTCTTTATTCATAAAATTATGTATAGAAGCTTACATTTATGTTGCAAACCTTAATTTCAGAAATTAAAATTTTAATTAATAATATCAGAAATTAAATTAAGCTTTATTATTTATCTAGTTAGTGTAATTTTTATGATTGGAAAACTATGTAAAATGACTGTTGTATATTTTGTTCAAAATATCATATACTCTTTGAACAAATAAAAAAAAAGTAAAGAAACTATATTCTTATTTGATGTGTAAATCCATTTCTAAATTATCTAGTCTCAGTTATGGTTAACATAATTAAATCAATTAAATTTTATCATATAATGTCAATTTCAATTCTTTATTTTAGTCAATTATTCATATCCAT
Source organism: Uloborus diversus (assembly GCF_026930045.1). Taxonomy (NCBI): domain Eukaryota; kingdom Metazoa; phylum Arthropoda; class Arachnida; order Araneae; family Uloboridae; genus Uloborus; species Uloborus diversus. The sequence continues at coordinate 48,293,052 of NC_072740.1, read as the reverse complement.
AAAGATGGTAGTTGATGCAAGAATATAAATAAAATTAATTGAATTTTCAAGAGATTTTATTTTTTTTATTCATTTGCAAAAGATTCATTTTCCATTGAATGAAATTGTTGCTGATGTTGTTAATATTACCTGTATGTATAAATGCTTATAAAAATAAAGTTAATTCTACATTCTTCTACACTCTTTTTCTTTTTGTATTTTACTGAGTGATACTAAACGAATCTATCTTCTTCCAATACTAAGCACATTTTGGATCCATTATATATGTTTTACAGCGTGCATTTTTCAAGCTCTTATTTAAATAGAACTTCAGAAAAATACCAGAGTGAGTAAATCTCAAGTTGATCAGCATACAATCAATTTTTCATAATTTTGTTTTCAGCCTCTGAAAGTGGTTATCTCATTACACGAAATGGCCGTTTTTCACAAACTAATTTTCATATTCTTAAAATTTTTATGAAGTTTATGAAAATTTGAAACTTTCACCATTTGTCGTCTTTCATGAAAGAAACCTGCATTTTGAAACCGCTATGTAATAAGATACCTGCTTTCAGGTGACAAAAATAGATTTTTGATAAATACATTTAGCAATACGGAATCTACTTTTGAACTTTCTTGTGGAATTTTCAGAGGCGTATTTGATTCGAAAATTTTGGGTTGCCATTTCCGAAAATTTTCGACTGACAACATATTCTAAAACTAAAAAAATTAAAAGTTGTTTTTAAATAAGTTTGTAATGATTTTTGGAGAGTTTTTTTCGCGGGGGAGGGGGTGACGTCAAAGATTTTACTTGGGATTTTGGTGGTTTGATGTATCCACGTTTCGGACTAAGAAAAAATACAGCTTCAAAGTATCTGAAAAAAATATTTGTAAAAAACCTCATTAACAGAAACCAAAAAAAAAAAAGTTTTTTCAAATAACGCAAATTATTTCTTTCATCTGACAGAAACGATCATAACGGACGTTCTTCAAACAACGAAATAAATCATTCATGTAACAAACAACAATAACGAGCATTTCTTCAAATAACGAAAAGTTGAATTCATGTAACAGAAACGACCGTAACGGACGTTTCTTCAAACAACGAAAAATTTCCCACATTTAACGGAGAAGAAAAGAAACGGGGAAAGTGTCAAATGACAGAAAATGTTCCTCCCACAACGGGAAAATTATGGACGAAACTTTCTTCATTTGACAGGAGAAAATAAAAACGGAAATTCGTCAAAATGACGGAAAATTTTCCTCCTATGACGAAAAGCAATAAGAAGGACGTTCCTTCATTTGACAGGAGAAAATAAAAACGGAAATCCGTTAAAAATCGTGAAAAGTCCGGCAGCACTGCTGCCAAGAGAATTTCCGTCAATTGAAGGAATTATTTTTGAGAGTGTAGTTACTCTTTACATTTTTTGTAACTCTGGGTTTTCTCGGTCAAAAAAATTGCAAACACCCTCATTTATGAAAAACTGTTCAAGGCAGAAGTATTATTTTAGTGAAAATTTGATCTCTTATGAAACAGGGTATTATACAACCTTATTTTCCTTAAAAACTGAAATTTAAATATGTCATTGATGAAGAATTGCTACTGGATCGGGGAATTTCTTGATTGTTACTGGGCGTATTAGTTATTTAAGTTTTTTTTTCTTTTGAAACAATGCATTTAGAAAAAGTTACACTGCAGTAATTTATTAAAAAAAAAAGTACACCAAATGAAATAAATCAACCAACAAGTCATAGTTCAGCAGCAGACGGGGTGATTTTTTTTTTTTTCTTTTTTGAAAACAAGAAAAAACTCAACTCTTTAACATCTTCAAATATCTTTTAATGCGGTAATTAACATTTTTTTATTTTCTCTCTACTGTTTAGTATTCATAGCGTTTTCATATTGCTTCCATTTAAAGAATATTAAGAGATTTTTGTCGCAAAGTTGTCCTTCCGTTACCGTTTTTTAAATCTGATTTAATTTTAAAAAAGTTACGAACAAAAAAATTCTTGGCTTCGGCTTTTTTAGCAACTTACCATGATGTGTATAAAATTCTATGCATCAGGTTTTGAAAAAATTATATAATGTTATGTGAGCTTATCAAAAATATGTGTTTTGATAAGCTCACAGAGAGAAAAGCGTCGACTTTTTTGTAAAAACTGTCCTTCCGTTACCGCTGGAAATCACCAACGATTGAGTTTCCCATTATTAAGGTACATGTATTTACTATATGACCAAAACTATTGGGACACTTTAAAAAATTCACATTTTTGAAAATTTCTCGAGAAACAAGCGACAAATTGTTCCGACTCTTTCGTCATAGAAAATGTGTGCTCCACCTGTCATTTTTCAATAAAAATTAAATCACTCATGCGTATAAGAGACTAACAGCAAATTAAGAGAACAAAACAAAACAAATAAAAAATCATTTTTGATCATCTTTCCTCGTAAGTAGCTGGGAATAAGCCATACGTTTCAGAAATAATTTCACGAACAACGGATAATTTATTTTTATATTTTCGTGAAAGTATCACTTATATTCACAAAAAATTTAATTTAAAAAATATACCAATTTCGCTAGCAGGTTTTGGGCTTATAACACGCAGAAATTGCCATCAAACCTTACCAAACTTTCAGAATATTTGACAGCATACTAAAGAAACAGAATACTAAAATTTGAAGTTGAAGTAATTAAAATTTTAACAAATATGAACGTGTAAAACAATTGAGTTTTCACTGCGCATGTGTGAAAGTTAGCAATTTATAATCTTAATAATTTAAAACCGAATACTATCCCTCAACCTATGGAGAACAAAAGTCCAGTTCAGTATCTTAAAAATTTAAAAAGACATTAGCGATTCAATGTGTTGAATTTCAATAATTTTTGGATAAGCTCTCTTGGGGTCGTTCGTAAATTTGCAATACTTCACTGCAATCGTTCAGTGTGATTCATAGTAAAAACAGGTTTTACTATGAATCACACTGAACGATCCCTCACAATTCGTCGCCTTTCCCAGAATTATTGAATTTCGGCTCATTAGATCGCTGATACCTTTTCAATTTTTAAGATTTTGAGCTGCAATTTTCCTATGAAATGAGGGATATACTTGAGTTTTAAGTTATGAAGGTATAAATTATTATAGGCTAACTTTCGAGCATGCGAAGTGAAAATTCAATTGCTTTAACAGTTTATATTTCAAGAAATTTTCAACTTTTTTTAATTTCAAATTTTAGTATTATACTTCTTTTGTATGCTGTCAAGTTTTCTGAATGTTTGTCAAGTTTTGAGGAAAAACTCTGCGTGTTATTAGACAAAAACAAAATTGGTGATTTTAAAAGAAATGCGTATATCTTCGCAAAGAAAATTCATACTTTCACAAAAATATAAAAATTAATTCTACATAGTTTGTAAACTTATTTCTGAAATTAATAGCCTATTCCCAGCTAATGAACCAGTGATGAATGATGCACAACTTTTTTTGTTGCTTTCTCATTTTGTGGCTGGCCCCCTAAATTCATGGGTGATTTACTTTTTTTTTTTTTTTTTTTTTTGGAAAATGACAGCTGGTGCAAACGTTTTTGTGTGACAAAAGTTACAGAACAATTAGTATCTTATTTCTCAAAAAATCCGTAAAAATGTGAATTTTTGAAAATGGCCGAATACTTTTGGTCATATTTAGTTGTAAGGGATGTTCAAATGAAGAATACCAAATGATATTGCGGGAATAAATGGGGTTTTTATGCAAAGTATGCACCATAGACCTAAGCGCCACGATCCCACAGATTAACTAACTGAATGAGTCCTTGTTAAGAGAAATTCTGTGGCTTTGACGAGGCCTGGTCTTTAGTGTCATTGAGTTAGCCGTCCGAGTTAAAGCGCTTTCCTTTCAATTGCTTTTTCAAAGGATCAAACATACGGAAATCGTAGAGAGACATTTCCGGGATGTAGGGGGGGGGTGGTGGTCAAACTGCTTCCACATGATCCTGATTGGTGCCACCGGGTGACCTTGGAGACCTGTGGACGCGCCTCATCACTGAATAGAACCACTCTTCGTGAGCATCCTTGGTCTTTTGTTCTTTACGAAGGTGTGTAGGCTTTGGAGTGTCTCTAAGTATACTTCGGAGTTAAGGAATCTCCTTTGCTCAAGGAATTCAACAAGTAGCGGACTTCGTATAAGAAAGACGGTCAATTGGACGGCGTTCTATGTAAAAGCCTCTGATCGCTTCTGCGCATGCAACCGTCCTCGCATGCTTCGGTCCACGCTGAATACTGCAATCGCATTCCTAGATGTCTTGCTACGTTCTCCCCTAGTGGTATACGCAAATATGTTAGCGGTTAAGTTGTTGCGACGTTTCGTACTTTTTCATCTGAACACCCCTAATATATTTAATGTGTGCTTTATGATGCATGAAAAAATAGCGTGATCTGAATAACTAAAATATTTTTACCTGTTCAATTACAGAACAGTTTTCTAGTAATATTTTTCAAAAATGTGTTGAATTCGAAGCTATTTTAAAACAAGAAGAAAGGAATTAGGCAATGCAGAATAATCTGCGTCTTCTTCAACGTTTGCTATATAAATGCACAAGCTTTGACAAACTTCAGAAAGCTGCATTCTTTTTCAAACAGAGTTGTGAGTCACGTATTGACTGTCACGTTTCGAGAAGAATATGTGGAACTGACGGTTGATCTCGAACCTGTCCGTCTCGTGTTATATATATGTCAGATTATTAAATGGGTAATGTCTTTTTTAGATGAAATTTTATTTTTTCTGCGTGCGCACACAAACAATTTTATTGGTATATATACTAGAATAACTATTAAATGAATGAATATTTTTTTATTAAAACTCTATGCATATTTTTCTTATATCAAAAGTATTCAACGCTAATTAATTGTTTACTTAGATTAATAATATTTTATTTAAAAAGAAAAAAATAGCTACGGTTAAGACTAATGGCTATGAGCTGAAAAATGAGTAATGTTTTCTTTTATTTTCATATTTGCATTCTTCATGCTGGAAAACAGTCTTTATGCGAAGAAAAATCTTAAGAACACTTTGAAATAAACACTTTTTTGTTTAAATTCTTCAAATCAAAATACAAACACTTTTTATTTCATCGCGCTTTTTCTAGTAAAGAAGCAATTAAAGAAATACGTCACCGATATTGTTATTATTTTTGAGCTTAATTGCGTTAAACGACAGGCTGTTAATAGCATTATCATGTTTTTTTTTTTCGCGCTAACATTCAGTGCACGTGATGGCTATTTGAAAGACGTGACACATGCAAATAAATCATAGCTAAAATTTCACAGTGACAAAAAATAATTTATCTCTTAAATGACAGCACTCAAAAATAATGTAAGTTCTTTTTTCTATTAAAAGCTGTCTGTTATCTTCGTCAATGCGAAAATGGGACAATATTGATTTCTAACTTGCCATACCACTTTTCTCCTCATTTATGCTCTTCTGAATCCCAGGAAGGTAAAAGTTTCATCCCTGGGGACAATCAGATTTTTCGTCGGGTTTGGAAAGTAAATTATTCTGTTTGATTCCATGAAGAAAGACGCCGGAGATTTTAGGAGGAATAAAGCAATGAGGACTAAAATCCGAAATTCATTATACGACATTATTTTCGGACTGAAAACGTCTGACTCTGTACAAGCACACACACACACACATTATATATATATATATATATATATATATATATATATATATATATATATATATATATATATATATATATATATATATATATATATATATATATATATATATAAAGTAATAAATAATATAATAATAATAGTAACGGTAATAACAAAGCATTTAAAAAAAAATAGTTTTAAAATTTTTTGGAGGTGGTTTGGACTTTAAAATACGGCTCCGATATATACATACTTGAAAAAACCTACATATGTGTGTATATATATATATATATATATATATATATATATATAAAGGCTTTATATTATAATTTTTTTTGTTTACAAACATTATTATTTTATTTGATTATTTATGGTTCAATTTTTCACTTGAAATATTTAACTACTGTTATTGAAGACTTGTACAAGGACTGCGCTGTTTAATTTTCTGTAGTTATTTAGTTATTACGAAAATCCATTCTTTGAAAATAATCCAACGTTTTCTTTCAAATTTTGAAAACCTGACTCCTACAAAAGCTTTAAGCTTAACATTCGCAAGTGCCAAACTCTGTATTTAATATATCTTATAACTGTCAAAAATACGAATTCAAAAAGCATTACTTTGAATGTGTGTACTAATAGTATATTCTTTCTGCTTCTGATTTCATTGACTATTTAAAACTAGCGATGTATTTGCGGTGAAGTTATGTAGTGTACATATTAAACTACGTCCTTTCATTTAATAGATACGTCATTTTTTACATTTGCTCATGCATATATAGTATATGTTAACTCTAAAACTGAACCACAGAAGTGTTTATTTCTGTTATTTTGGGAAAAGAAAACTTATTTCATATTTAAACTATCGACTTACGGTAAAATCGCTTATTTAGATCAAAAAAGTAAGCAAAGCAAAATAATAAAGCAAACCGTATACAGTTGAACTCGCTTATAACGAGCGCAAAGGGACTGCGATATTTGCTCGTTATAACCGATTGCTCGTAAAAAACGAGTTCGTGAAAAAAATCATAGAAACTGATCATAGTTGCTGTTTTTCTTCTTTTCAATCACTGTGTTCCAAAGAAGTTAATTATTTTGCTTTAAACTGTTTGTCTGCTTCGTACGTCATTGCTTTTGTGGAATATACATTACAGTCATATGTAATTTATGAATGTTGCTTCAATTAATCCAAATTGAAAAAAAAAATTGCTGTCATTGCTTGTTCTCACGATTTATAATTTATCACTTAACTTTTGTTAACTTTGGAATGATAAAGAAAATTTACCAAAACAGGCTAAGCTGAGCTGAAAATCAATAGAAATTTTATAAATCGCAAAAATTTTGTCCGCTTTAAACGGGATTTGCTCGTTAGAAGAGTTATGACTCAATGTTGTACCAACGAAGTATTTCTGATTTCCTCGCTATATCCGGGTATATCAGGGCTCGTTATAGGCGAGTTCGACTGTAAGTGATAGCAATTCAATTTACGTTTAAATAATTAAGGTATCATTTTTTCGAAACAAAAATATTTAAATTGTCAAGTGTGTGCTGTCACATTTTTTTGATATTAAAAAAATATTTTGTGCTAAATAACTTACTTTTACGTAATATTATTACATTGTAAATAACTGAATGCTTTCTGATTTACATATTTACAAGACTGCTTGCGTTACACGATGCACGTGAATAAAAAGCCATGAAAGGAAACTAAGGCAGCTAACAACTCCGCTAAGCTTTATTTTCATTTATAAATTTAATTAACTTTATTCGCTAAAAAACTTGTTAATGAATTGAAGGTATGCTGTTGCGATTTTTTTCTTTACCATTATGTAGCTCATTAATGTATACATTTGTGATCTAGTAATGAGCTGTTCTTCAACAAAACGGAAAGTGGATGAAAGTTAGGTAAAGAAGAAAAGATATCGCATACAATAAAGATAGATCTAGCATTAATATCAGCGTAAGGGAAAGCAATTTGGCTCGCTCTTTCTGTAACTAGCTTCGTCATAAGTAGAAAAGAATTTGTGGAGAAAATTCATTCTGATACTGTTTAGAATATTTCTCTCTTTTATCGTAATAATTTATGAAACAGTTTAGTAAAGGATTCGTTACTCAATATTTTAATGATGTAAATGGTAATCACATTTAATGGCATAATTTATATCAAAGAAAATTTATTTACAATCAATTGCAACCAATATTTAACAGATAAATTTGATTTTACAGGAAATTGATATTTAGTACTCGTGCTAACAGAAAATTTTAAATATCTCTTATAATTGGAGGTTTTTTTCTGTTTTTCTAAAGGTTCTTGCATACTAACTTAAGAAACATCTGAGCACTACCATGTATCGGTTATACACATGACATACTTAGAATGGAATTAAAAAATATTTTTTTCCGTATTAGTTCAAAGTTGAAAACCTGTAGTCTAACGCAATGGTATTCAGATTCCCTTTGAAAAGCAGATTTATCCTATTGTACAAAATTAATCTTTCTAATTAACCCTATTAATGAGCAAGCAGAATGTTTTTATTGAAAATTATTCAGACTCAGTTTTCTTCCTGAATCCTTTAGTCAAATGTATATTTTGCCTTCATTCAAAAAGCATTCTTAATGTTCCTTTTAAATAACCAAGTAATTCATCGCTTGCTTAAAAAAATCTAATATCATTGATCTATTTGGAAACTAAAAGCCAATAATTTGTTTTTTCTCATCTTTCTAACTACTGAAGGCTTTTAAAAATATGCGAAAATTAGAAAACAAGTTACATACATTAAATAAACTATTTTTTTTTCTCGCGATATTTTAGCTGAAGACAGTTCCTTAAAAATATCAAACTGATGTAAATTGCGATAAACCAATCCCTTATAGCATGTTTAAAGTTGTATCCTTGCCATCGTTACTGTGTTAAGCTTATCCATGTCCATCTATTTGGTTAATAAATTTCAAATGCATTAATGTTCAATTTTAAATATAAAATGTTTGCATTAGTAAGTCATACCAATTCGTTCACATAGCGTAATGTCCTGTTATCATTCAATCAATGTTAGATCAACAGCTCGTTCTTTGAAACTGTTTCGCACACTAGAAGGGCGAAATCGTCATCTCTGATAGTAATCTGCCTAAAGTATTTCTCGTAAGCTTAGTGGTAAGGTAAACACACCGGTAGTGGCCAGCGCTTCAGTAGTGGCCACTTTATGGTTTATATCTGAAAAAATAGGATTCCAAGTCTCCCAATGGATTCAAAAGTATATTAAACGTGCAGAAGGTATTATGTAATGCACATTTGAATCCTGTTTCGAAACGGAAAAGAAAATTTACATACGCTTAAAAATGCTTTAAATCCTAATAGCACGAGCAAAGCCTTGTTGGTACAGCTAGGTATGTAACAAATTTCAGCTCTAAGTTTCATGTTTTGTTCACTTTGTTGATCTCATTTTTTAAATATTTAGTCTTCTGTTCACCCTTTTTGCATTTTCGGATGACTTTTCATCCTAAAGCTCACACTTCGTTGCATTGACAAAGGGTTTCTTGAAAGCCCAAAGTCCGTGTCTACACTAATCTGCAAGTTTTGTGCGATAAATCGTTGTTATATCTTAATTTACGTTCAAGTTAAGAACATTTCTAAAAAATATTAAAGCAATTCTAACAGCCGTCACTTGTAGAAACAGGTAGAGGAAGACTAATTCTTTAAAGTTTATTACGTATCAATAAACTGTTACTGGTCTTTGAACATGTAGCCTAACTACAGCCTTTAAAAACATTCAACTGTAGTGTGCTACTACTCAACGCACTGCAGTGTGCATTATATCGGCGTTGGACTGCCATGCACGTAACGCTATCAATCTTTCTCAACTCAACACCTCTGCATTGTTGTTCACTCAGGATGACGCGCAGGTGTAATTTTATGGCGCCAAACCTACAAATAGTAATTGACAAAAACTTAACCACCAGTTCATTCTGCTCTATCGGTAGCTGACTACATTCCATCAGCAGCTGACTACATTCTATCAGTAGCTGACTACATTCTATCAGTAGCTGACTACATTTTATCAGTAGCTGACTACATGCTATTAGTAGCTGAGTTTGGTCCCCCCAGCTACCTTTCGGTAACACGGATACGGGGTTCGTACGGATTTCGAGCATTTGTGTTCCACTAAAACACGTTTAGTTAGTTACTGGGGTGATAAAATAACCCCGCGGCGTCATGCCGCTTATTTCAGACCAACTATTTTGAATGACCAATACTGTTATTTAGTTATATCCCTTCAATATTGAAAATTTATCATGTAAATAGTAATGCCAATATTATACGAGACGGAAACCAGTCGCTTTCGAACACTTTTTGCTGAAATTGAATCAAAAATTGTTTCAACTATGAAGAATATGGAGCTAAAGATATTTTTGCAGGGAAATACTTAGATCATGAAAATTTTAGCGAATATGATAAAGAGTTGAAAAAGGTTGGAAGTTCTTTAAATAAAGTGAATAATTCTGATTTTTTTATTGCAAAATATGATAGAAAATGGAATAAAGTGAGACGAGATTGCCTTGAATGCAGCGATTTGCTTCTTTTTTAGTTTTAATAAAAAATTAAACATTTTTAGCATTAAGTCTACAAGTTTCTGCATCAAAAATACCAGTAACAGCGTTATAGTTGTTATCAAGTTTGTAAAAATCACATAAAGCTTAATTATCCACTGTGTGTCTGAACGTTATTGAAAGAACAAATGTAAAAATGCTTTCATTATAGGTGCGATGTAAAAATAATTTATAATTCTCACTTATGTCTAAAATTTAATTTTAATGTCAAAAATTATAAGACGTTATAGTTTTAACAGTAGACAACCAGAAAAATGATGCTTTTATTAGCGTATGACTGGGTTTTGATCTGGGATCATTCAATGACCCTTTCGCATCTTAACGTTCGCCCCCCCCCCCCGGAAACGCGCGTTCTCCCAGGGTAAATAACTTAAACTTTTGCAACATACAAATACGAAAACTTTCAAATAATTATTTTAACAATGCTTTAATTAACGAAGTTAAGATACCTTTTTCCATGTATAGAGTGTTCCGTTTTACCCTTTAAAATCTTTATCTTCGCAACCATTATTCTTAGATGCACACTTCCAATTTCAAAAAAAAAATAAATAAATTAGCTGCAGAGTTAAGATTTTGAAAGTTGGAAGCAAAAATAAAAATGAGTCAAAAAATAAAAAAATTAACTTTTTAAGCGGACCGTAGGTCCCCTAATTTTTATTTAGGGAAATAATCTGAAGGATTTAAAGGATCTTAATTCATTTTGACCCACTGAGAAGAAATATTAATAGTTCCCTGCAGAATGTTATACACTTTTGAAAATTAGTTAAAAACAAACATACAATTTATAATAAATACAATATATTTAATGGATATATAGATTTTAATTATCTGTAAAGAAGTATTTAAAAAAGTTTAAAATACCCTTAAAATAACCCACGCTTCTAGGTACGACCCTATAGTTTGGGTTAAAAAAAAAAAAACTTTTCAAATTTTCAAAATTGATTTGAATTCTGAAATTTTGAATTCAAATTATGTTTTTCGCAATCACGAGTTGCGACAGGGCCCTACTCATTGGGGGCTATTGTTTCTAGCAACAGCTCCTGTCCCCCCAAGCCTACCCCTTCTCCTAGGCGGTTACGTGTGTATAGTTGTGTGCGTGTAGGCGTGTGTGTATATGTAGGCACGCGTGCGTGCATGTGTAGGCTTGTGTGTGTGCATAGACCTGTGTGTATGCACGTAGGCATGTGTGTATGTGTGTAAAGGCTTGTGTGTATGAGCGTGTGTGTGTGTGAGTAAAGACTTGTGTGTATGAGCGTGTGTGTGTGTGTAAAAGGCTTGTGTGTATGAGGGTGTGTGTGTGTATGTGTGTGTGTGTGTGTGTCTATGAGCGCGCATGTGTGTAGGATATGGACGCCTCCGACCATGAGAAGCGTATACTGCCGTGTGCAGGTAAAGGGCAGTAACTGCAAATTTTTCATTTTTTATCTTTTTTCATTTTTGTCATCTATTTTACATTATCTTCACTGTACAAGCTCGTTTATTTGGTTTCCGCTGAAAAGAAGGCGCGAAAACTACGTCTAATTCCAACCTTTCCCCATGGTTAGTTTTGAATCCAAAACGCGTTTCTTCAAATATCTCGAAAACTCATTTCTGCAGATACTGCCGTCTACCTGCACACGGCAGTATAGCTCAAGACCGGAGCAGCCGCGCCGCGCCGCCTGCAGAGACCGGTGGGTGGTGGTGTCCCTGGTCTAAGCTGAAAAAGGAACCAGACGCCAAGGACGGTCAAATGAAAGCAATAAGCAATCGTTATCGCTCAAAAAAAAGAAAAAAAAAAAAAGATTTTCTTGAAAACGTTATTGCGTGGCACGATGGTTTTGGAAAAGTCAAGTATGGAGTTATCAAAACAAGTGTGATGGGGGCCAAGATGACCTCTTCCCTAATTCTAGTGCTAAAAAGATACGCGAAGAAAAGTAAGCGACCTTGGTCTAAAAAATCTATGTCTATGCATTACGACTACTTCCAAAGTAGGGGTGGGACAAAAATATGGAAACACATAAAAAAAAACCATAACATCATGCCTAACACAGTGTAGGACAACCATTGGGATTTAAAACAGCTTGAATTCTGTTAAGTATTGGTAAATACAGGTCCTGTATGGTTTTCAAGGGAATCCTATACCATTCTTCCTGCAAAATAGTGGCAAGCTCAATTAGAGATTATGGAAGGGATAGCAATCGCGCGCGCGTGCGCACCTTTTTCTCCAAAGTAGATCGCAAAGGCCCAATAATATTGAGATCTGGTGACTGTGGTGGCCAGGGGAGATGCGACAAATCCTTCTTATGCTCAAAAAAGCAATCTTGGACGATGCGAACGGTGTGAACAATGGCTCTATCTTCTTGGTACACAGCATTATCATTGGGGAACAAACATTTTACCATGGGATGGACTTGATTGACCAAAATGGTCACATAATCTTTACCATTAATGCGACCTTGTAAGATAATAATGGGGTCCATGGAATACCCCGATATGGCTGGACAAACCATGATCGAAATCCCGCCGTGTTTTACTCTTGTCAGCAAGCAGTGTGAATCGTACTATTGTGACGGCCATTCACCAGACGTAAACTCGGCCAGAAGTGGGGAACAGCGTGAAACAAGATTCATCTAATCAAATAACTGTCTTCCATTGCTCCATCGTCCAGGTTTATGGCTTCGGCACCATCTTTTCCTGTTCCAGGTATTTGCATGGCTAACGAGGGGTTTTGGAACTGCAGCTCGTCCTTCAGTTCCCTGATTATTGAGCCCCTTTCTTATTGTTTTAACGGTGATAGGGTTTGCAAAACTAACATTAACTTCAGAAACGATTTTTGCAGCTGCTGTCTTCTTATTTTTCATCGCAATCATCTTCAATGACTGTCTCAATCACTCAACACGCATTGTCGTCCACGTCGTGACTTAGCAGATGATGTTTTTCCGCTTTTCCTGTATGCAGTATAAATCTTTGATACCGTGCCTCTTGAGACATCAAACACTTTGGCTACCTTGATTACGGTAGTACTTACCATTCAAGCTCCGACAAGTTGTCCATGTTCGAATTCACTTGACTCGGACGTAATGCACTCGCAACTACACAGAACACTGTTATAACAACGACTGACACTTACAACGTATTAAGGACATTATACAAATGGCGTTAGTAAGGAAATACAGCAGCAGAATTTGCAGGTTCATCTAGAATCAACTATTATGTTCAAGCAAGCATTTCACAAGGTGTTTCATATTTTTGTCCAACCACAGTTCATTGTAGGCAGTGAAAGACACTTAATTTCAACTATAATCTAATAATCTTGTGTTTTATGATGCATATTTAAAAATAAATAAATAAAAATTAATAAACTATAAAGTAGATAAAGGCATCATTTTAGATAATGCAAGCCAAACAAATCAAGTTCAATCCTTTGGCAGTTCCAGAATTCTATATAACTGAAGCAATTTGCGGAATTCAAACCGATCCTTACAAGAATTTAATTATTGACTATACTCACAAGAATTCAAGCGGCAAATTTCTGTGAGATCAATTTGTCACCAGAAACTACATATCGGGTTCAGTAAAGGATGCACACCAGTGCATTGATATTACTATATATTGATTATTTGAACTTGAATAGGTATCAGTTACTTACATATTCAATTTAAAATGCCCCTGAAGATATAGGTTGAGCCGTTTCATATAAAACAGCAATTCTCAGGATTTTTTATTCGTGTGGCAACTTTTCAGTCACATATTTCATCACCCCCCCCCCCTGCCTTTCTTTTCCTATAAACTATCAATATAAATACTTGTACACTTTCAGTATTTTGAAATAAAATTTATTATTCGTCTTGAAGTAATAATCTGCACTTCATCTAATGGATTTTTTTTTTTGGCTTAAAACTAAACTTTTGGCTGCAAATTCCTAATGCTTTCATTCCATTATATTTTAGTTCAATATAATTTTGACGGTATTCTTCTAAAAAAACTTTGTGGTGGCAGAAGTGAACTGAAAAAAAGAAAAAAAAAACGACGTAAAAAAAAGCGTTCAACATACTACCTTCGACTCGCATGCTAAGAGTTTTGAATATGGGTCATTCTCCGGAAAATGTAAGTTTTGAACGCCAATATTTTTCAATTTCCAAACCCTTTGTTCTCTTTTTTTTTCTTTCTTACGTGAAATCGTTATCTTCTAGAAGTAATCACAAACAATGGCCCAGATCAGTGTTCACTGAAATTTTAAAAAAAAAAAAGAAAAACTTTTGATGTTTAAAAATCGAGGCCAATTTAATATCAAAGTAGTTATTTTCTTAATTGTGCAAACAATCAGCTATTTTAATGATTAGTGGGAGTCTAATATTAAGCTCTCTTCATTAAAGTAAGGCTTAATTTTTAGTTATCCTTTTAGTTCAAATGAGGCAGTGAGAAGCAAAGGGATGTAAGTGAACATTTTCAAGTTTTGAGTAAAACGCGTTTAAAGAGAACATCGTAAGTAGGCTTTCATTTATTTTTTTTTTTAAATTATGCTGTACAGCAGCAATTACCAATTCTACTAGTACCATCTCTTGCCCCAAGACAGAGGAGAGATTCACCTACCATGTGTACTGGTTATCTCCAAATTTTTAATTTTGCCACTTACATCCCTTTGCTTCTCACTGCCACTAATGTGTGTTAAAAATAGTATTTAGTAAAATTGAGAATATACTATCAATTTATTATTTTTGTAGAATGCCTAATGTTGATGTATTTTCCCTCCATCATTTATTTTTACCTTAGAAATAATGACATTGATAAGGTCTGTCACTGAGGGGAGATTCATAGAGGTGAGGAATTTTCCACTAATATGGGCCTAATGGATACATTTTTCAAGGAATTTTTTTTTCTTCGTTGATACAATCTACACATGTTAAACATATGAAACATGTTCACTTCTTTTTTACATTAATTTACATCCCTGAAATTCAAGTTCACGGAGCTCAAAACAGCCACAATTAGTTTTTCAAACAGAATCTATCTACTATTTTCTTGTTTTATGAAAAAAATCTTACAACTTATTTATGGCTGAACTTAAACAAGAGGGCTCCGTTGTATCATGGAAAATAGAATGTGATGTCATTACTGCCACGTGGAAATGAGAAATGGCGTTTTGTGTTTAGGTAACAGGAGGAAAGAACTTATTTTGTGATATGATTCCTCATCGTACTAAAACACAATATTAAACAATTAAATATACTTAAGCGATTAGTATTTGAGACGCTTGTGAAAGGGATAATTAATGAATAAGTATATACCTTTAATTAAACAAGTTATTAAGCAACATAAACAGTCCCACCAGGTGTGTAACATGCCTAGGAGGTGAGAATTCACATGTTGTGAACCAAAAATATATTAAATTAAAAATTATTATTAAAGCATTGTTGACAGGTTCAAATATAAATATTTTTGATAAAAATTAAAAAGCATTGTTAATTGAATTGTTCTTTAAACTTTTTACAGTAAACGGCGTGGGACAGAAAAGTTGCACTTTTTGAAGAATTACCCTTATATGAAACCGTTTAAACAAATCATCTGTAGCGGAGCCTCCATGGTGCACTCGGCAAGCGCGTTCAACACTAGGTTGGTGGTTCAAGCTATCGCAGTAGACTGGTGGAGTTAAATGCTGGAAAAATGACAGTCGTGGTATTGACCGACAGAAGCTATGCTTTTATGAATAAACTAAACTTATACTATTAAGTAAGTGTATATTGAAACAACCAATAACATTAAGTTTCAGTTAATACTGTTATTGAAACAACCAATCAAATTAAGTTTGAGTTAACACACTTTTTGAAACTACCAATCAAATTAAGTGTCAGTTAATACAGTTATTGAAACGACCAATCAATTACTTTTAGTAAATGCAGTTACTGAAACAACCAATCAATATAAGATTCATTTAATGCAGTTATTGAAACAAACAATCAAATTAAAATTTCAGCTGTTACAGTTATTGAAACGAACAATCAAATTAAGTTTCAGGTAATGCAGTTAATTTTATCGATTCAGCAATATAAGCTGATGTTCTTCAATAAAGGCATAGCTTCTGTCGTCCAGTCCCGAGACAACCCTTTTTATTTGTGTTCAATTATTTAACTAAATAACTGAGCACACACCCAACAAAAATCTTTAACTATTACACTTTTTTTAATTATTAAACAGAAATAAACGTGTATGTTTCATGATTATGACTTAATCACGTTACAAAATTGAGTATATATTTGGTTCATCTTTACTACTTTCATGTAAATAACAACTTCAATTCCCGTATTGAAGCATCAAGATTTCCCTCGTGAAACTAAGACCGATATTATGCAAAAGAGTCACAATACACAACAAGTAACAGCATTTAGACTGACAACATTGGCTGGTATACATTAAGTAATAATTTAAATGAAAAATACACTGTTGCAGATGTGTCTGAAGAAAAGGTTTCCGCATCAACTAATTTCAAGTTTAATGTGCTTAATATACGGTCATGTTTTCTACATCAGCCAAAAATAGAGACTTTAATCCAGATATTTAGCACACTTATTTTAAGGCTTCATGCTACCACACATGCATTTCAACGCGCGGTGGATGTGTCAGTAAATAGAGCTAAAGTGAATTACTGAAACATACAGCGATTAATGAGAAAGTTCACACAAAAGCGTAATGACGCTGGTAAACGCAGCGCAATCGTTACCCTTCGTTGCATAATGTTGATAAATAACTTGCTTCAGTCGAGCCCGCTTATTAGAATATCGGTTAAAAGAATATCCCGCTTAATGTTATACATTTTCAATGTACCAAATTAATGTAATGTGCTATTTTAAGCCCGGTTAATGGAATATCCCGCTCATTAGAATATTTTTTCGTGGCAAGATTGCCATTCCATTAAGTGGGTTCGACTGTAATTTGTTTGCTGCTCTGTGATTTCAGCCGTTTAAACAATCAATGACTAGAATAACACTGCACGATCGTACATTGGAGATTCATTGAAATCCGTTGCGCGTTGCATGTGAACGCGACCTTTCTTTTAAAAAAGGTTTAGTTGATCTTAATGTAGTTTTGTATTATATAAAAAATGCCTTCGGCTCCCGACTCCTCTACTCCAAAATCAGTCCAACTTCACGACTTCGGCAACGACTCCACAACCCTGGTTCTAACTATACTCTTTACGCTTTTATGTGATGCTAAATTTAACGAGCTCATGTGTGCATCACATGACTTCCTTTTACACCAATTTAATGTCATTTCCACATTATTGGCAATCTTAATGTGATTCAATTGTTTACTCTCTAAATATCATTAACAGTGGCCAAATTGAACAAAAATTAAAAACATTAAAAAAAAATCTCGAAATTCGTCGCCAAGATGGCGACAAAACTTGGCGACCAAAAGACTGGCGATATATCGCCAAGTGTCCGACAAATTATAAATTAAGAAATTAACAATGATTTCCCCACAAAACGTAGCAAAAGACCCCCTTAGGAACATCTGAATGCAACCAAAAGAGAAGGTGCACAACTAGACCCCACTAGGAGTTCACGTACTAAATTTAAACTTTCTAGAACATACCGTTTTTGAGTTATGCGAGATACATACACACATACACACGTACGTACATACGGACGCCACGAGAAAATTCATTGTAATTAACTCGGAGATCGTCAAAATGGATATTTCAGGTGTCTACGTTTCTAGGCATATATCCACGTGTGGTCGGGTCGAAAAAAAAACTCAATATTCATTCGGGGGTGAGAAAAATAGAAATTAAGGCCGATTTTTGAGTGAAATTTTTTTCGCGAATACAATACTTCCTTTTTTGTAAAAGGAAGTAAAAAGGAACACACCAGTATTACAGATCTGTCACAAATTTACTACAGATAAAACTTGCCACCGCCGACGGTGACATCTATACTATTAAAATTTGTGCTTGTATACTATTAATTTCTGTGCTCGTCTGTCTGTCTGTGAGTCTGTAATCCTATCTCCTACGGATTTGCAATGTCTACCAGCTCAATACTGGTATCATTGGATGCAAGACATCCAGAGGAAGACTTTCCACCCTGTTCAAAAAAAAATCGCTTAGTAGTTCTTTTTTAATCCCAATTTAAAACACAATTTTCACATATTCCCTAATATGTTGGTGAAAAAAATGCTTTACATATTTCCATCATCTGTTAATTGATTTTTCTGCTGAAGATGGCATCTGTTAGAAATTTCTTAGCTCAACAAAAACTGAGTTTAAGCTTTTTAGTTCCATATTTGAAGGTTTTCATCAATCCAATTCAGTATTAAGTGCATCATGTCAACTCTCTGTCGACAGCTAGAATTGCGTACATCATTTCTGCTTTTCGTCATTCTGTTCAAGCTTTTCACCAATCAAATCTTTAAGTAACGTATTTTTCACTTCATAAGTATCCAAGATTTTAACATGTTTGTGTTTAAAACGTAGGTACAAAATCTTAGTTTTATATGTAAGTACATTATTTATTATGTAAATATGTGCCACGGTAACGGTAACGTAGTGGCCAGAGGAGATTGACAAAAAATAAATGAATTCGTCTGATTATTTTATATTTTGATGGAATTTTATGCAATTTAATGGCTTTTTACTTATTATTCAATCGACTAGAAAACTCACAAAACGTTTTGCAGAAAGATTTCAATAGATGAGGTTCTTGGCGATATTTTCCAGTGTCGCCTTTTTTGAAGCCAAAGACTACGGAATAAAGCTTTTCAGCTTTTCAGATGTAACTAAAATACCACCATTAAAATAATCTTTAAAACTTTTTTTAATGTGTAAAGTAGTACGCCAACTAAATTAGGGAAACCTTTAAAAAAAATCACAAAAAGTTTCATCAATTTGACTTTTTGGACAGTTTCAAACAATCGCAAACTCTTTCATCTTATTTTGAAAACATTTCGGATTAAAATTTTTAACGTCATTTTATGGTCATCAAAGTATTTCAGCATTTGGCGACAGTGTTTCTTACACAAAAATGAGTGATAAACTGGTGTTTCAAAGTAGATAAGGTGACATTTGATGTTTAATTGACAACAGTCTATTGAACATCAATTTTCATCCACAGCCGGCTACATTGAGTAACCACTGGTTAGAAATGCGGGGGCTAGTGAGACAAACAAGCAGGGAAGGAGCCCTCTAGTATCATATTAAAATTAAAAGTGCAAAAAAAGTTCTATAGCGAAGTCTTCGGAGTTACGGTGCAAACGATGGATATATCTAAAATGGTGTTGGTTAATTTATTACTAAGAGTTATTTTATTACATTAAAGAAAGCTAAGTTAAGTAAATTTGATATTGTAATACGATACGGAAACTAAATACTGTAAAACGTTTGAAAAATAAGAGAACATAAATACATTGATGGATCTATGTTCAAAATATTTGAGCTAAGGTTTAATAAAAAGTAAGATTTGTGTAAGATAAATGATAAAACGTTGCAACATCTGAAATAATTCAATTACTGAGTTACTTCAGTTTGAGACCAAAAATAGATATCACGTCATCAAGACAATGCAAATGATATCATGATGAAATATAGCAAAATTCAAATTATGAATCAAAAGCACGAAAAAAATAGATCTTGTTTCAAGAGAAAGCAGAATCCAGTATCATTAGGAAAAAGGAAATACTAAAAGCAAGTTTGAAGTCGGTTCCTACCATTAAAGTTTATTGATCTTTCCCATAAAACGGAATCTCACGCAGAATACATTTCAGGCGAAACGCTTACATTTCTTTTCGAGCATTCCGGGATATGCTGACTTGTTTTCTCTTATTTGAAAGATTCGTTATATGCAAAAATTGGATTCGTTAGTCGTATGATTTTGCAGTTTTCCATAACTATGAAAAGATATTGAAATATGCAAAGTTTGCAAGTATGCCAAGTAGAAATTTTATTTATGAGTGATTGATTTTACTATGCTTCATTTCACAACGCATAAGTCAAGCAACAAACTGTCAGATATAAAATGTATAGCTGTAGCTGTGAAAGTTAGACAAATGAAGTGCAAATTAAAAAAAAGAGACATTACAATGTATGTCACTGGCAACTGTAATAATGTGTATCTACAACTTTTTGCAATGAAAGTGATAAAAATTAGTTTAGAATGTAGACTTACGCAAAGAAATTGAATGAAAAGGATTATTATTTTTTTTTTTTTATAAAAATGTTAAGCAGTGAAAAATGTGTACATCTAAAATAATTATTTTTCCAGATTTCAACCTTACCATATCTGCAAAATATATTTTTCTATATAATTATAACCCTCTTTCTAACTAGCAAAAAAAAGCTATTTGTAATATTTACGAATTTTTACCTTTTAAGGTCTGGAGTAAGAATAAGTGGATATCAAATTACTGTGTTCGCCAATAAAAGGCGTTTTCTTAATATATTTCATGATGAAGATAATTTCAGGTAGAATGAACTTCCTCATTCTACCTCACCTTACTTACCTTACCCCTTAAGTTAACCTTACCCTTTAAGTTATTTCAATAAAATATAGGGTCTGGTGGGGTAAAGTGGTCATAAAATCGTAGGTTTTCAACTTATGTGAATAATAAATACAATAAATTCTTTAAACATTTAAACTTTTTTTGTTTTTATTTTACATTGCATTATTAAAGAACACAGTACATTGAGTTTTAGGAAAATAAATATTGATTTAAGTAGTTTTATAACACTTTCTTTTCCCTTTGCATTTATGACCACTTTACCCTACGGGGTGGGGGAAAGTGGTCATAGTATGGGGTAAAGTGGTCACAGTTAAAAATAGATGCAAAACCATCATAAACAACCCAAATATTTGTATATTTCGGTTATTTTTATAGTTACAAGTATATGCACAAACATATGTGTGTATACACGAGTATATACGTGTCGTGTAAACATTAGTAAACACGTTCATATATGAAAAGATACATATATGCATCAGATACATGCATGCACGTGCCTACTCAAGTATATACGTGTATACACGAGTATGTAAGCATGTATACATGATTACCTATACGAGTGTATACGTGTCTACACGAGTATATACGTGTCACGTGTACGTGCGGGTATATACGCGTGTAAACGAATATCATATGCGTGTGTGTACTTGTATCTCGAGTACATACGTGCATACCTGAGTATGTACGTGTACAATAGACGTATACACGCATATATAAGTGTACATACACACATATACGGGTATACACGAGTTAATTCGTGGATACATCCAGTGCGGGTTTGTACGTGTCTACTCACATATATATATTGTGAAGCACGAGTATATACGTATGTACGTGCAAACATGATTATATACCTGTATTGACGTATATACGTACATTTCCGTGTATACACCTGTACATGAATGTATACACGTGTATATAAGCTTATATACATGTGTGCCTGCAGAATGAGCAAAAGTTCTTGAGCAAAAAATCTAAGGAGTGTGAAAGGAGAGGATAAGAAGCAAAGAATTATAAGGAACTTACGTTCGATGACGCGCTACATGCACACAAAAGCCAGAAACTGATGGATGCAAACAAATCGCAATTTTGTTACACAAAGATGATTTTACCCAACATTTTAGTTTTTAAGAAATATTTAGAGCAGTTGTTAAAAGTTACGGCCTGTAGTAGCTCTAATACAAGCATCGCAACAAAGGTGCAGCGACAGATGAAACTTTTTCAAAAGTCTCGTTATTGTAACAATGAGTGCTTTGTGATTGCGACGCATATGTATTACAGCTGCCGGCCGCAAATTTCATCAATCGCTTTAAAACTTTCTTCAGACCTAAAATGTTGTGTTAAACTTTCTTTGTGTAATATATAAATTTGTGACCTGTTTTGCATCCATCAGTTTATGGCTTTGCGTGCATGTAGTGCGTCAGCATTGTGTTTGTGACCATATGTTCTTATGGTTCTTACTTCTTATCCTCCCCTCTAACACATTTTAATAATTTGCTCAAAAGTTTCAACTCACCCTGTTTACTTGTATATCATATGCTTGTGTGTAAGTGTCTCCTCGAGTACCTACGCGTATATTCGTGTCTACCTGAGTAGATAAGTGTTTATACATACACGAGTATAAGCGAGTATATACGTGTATAGTCGAATGTATACCTGTTTAGATTAAAATTACTTGCAGATAGATACTCATATACGTATTTATTAGTGAATTTATGTGAATACGTCTATATACGTCCCTACACGAGCGTATACATATGCATATATTTGTAAATTTAACCCCCGTTTACTGTAAAACAATACATATTAAGTGAAATTACTATTTAATTTATATCTACCTTATACTTAACTATTAAGTGGCATTAAAAGAACAATATTTTTTTAAGCCTAATATTATGACCACTTTACCCCATCTTACTTAAATTGTTCTAAAAAATTATCTAAAATAGATTCAGCTAACTGCTAATGAGTAAGAGTTCTTGAGACATGTAGGAAGCTTCCTGTATAGTCAATCTGTTCCAAATTCTAACAAACAAAATTTCCCAAGAATGTTAAAATAAGGGTTTGGATTTTAAAATTTTTCATGTTCACTCAAAATATTTTTTTTCACCAAATAAAATTTCGCCAGTTGTAAAATTTTGTATTCAAAATATAGTTTCTAACTGCCCTACTCTATAATAAAATGTTCACATTCATTCGCACATTTATTTCCAAGCTATAGCCATTTATTTCATGAATGACCACTTTACCCCATTGACCACTTTCCCCCACCAGACCCTACTGAATTTCTTAGTTTCTCATTTGTGAGTAACTAAAATGACAAATTCAGAGATAAAGTAATCATTTTCGGAAACATCTCAAAGAGAATTGAAAGATGAGGATTACTTGATACATGAGGATACATTAATAAGCTTTTTTTACATCCACATAGGCTTACGATGATAATGATCCGTAAGTATTTAACTTAGTTTTTAGCACTTCACTAGCAGTAAAAAATCTGAAACTTTTAAAGCTTTTTATTGTCACCTATCCTTTACATAAACTAAAGTCCCCCCTGCCATATTCATTTGGAATTCTATTATTCTCAAGTACTTCTTCCTAAAATTATTTATGATTTAACACTAAAGCCAATTTTGTGATGGAACATTCAATAAAGTAAGACCAAATCCTTTCTGCAGACCGATTTATTGAAAATATGCAATTCGCTTACAGAATCATTGTTTTTTAAAATTTTTAGTTGATTCAGGTATCATGTACTCAAGCTAAGCATTTATTTGTGCTCTGAGGTGTCGCCTGTAGAGTTGATGCTATGTATGAAATTCTTTAGACCTTTTGATGCATTTTAGCTATTCATATTTACGACTATGGGATATTTCCTCAATACTAACGCTTAGATCATAATGCCATTTTAATACATTAAAAGCTTTAAAGGAGTTTGTTGCATGCGATTCAACCAAGTTTGCATATAGCAGATGTTTATAGTTGAAAGGCAGAGGAAGTAATATTGTGTATTGTTAGTGTGTGTTTTTTTTTATAAGTTTTTGTAATTGTTGCACTGTATTGCTAGCTCATTAATATTTTGTTTTTCTTAGTTCAATATTCGTACTTCTCATGAAATGCATAATTTCGAAATTTCTATTCGGGTAAAGTTAATAAGTTTTTGCATTGAAATACAAGTGATTAAGTACAATCTGGAAAAACATGATTAAATGCTCAAATATTAAAAAAGTAATCAGAATTTTCTCTTATGGTTTCGATATACTACTAAATATATTTTGGCAGCAAAGAGCATTAAATTTAAATTTCAACTCAATAGCTAGTACGTTTTCCCCAAACTTTGAGTTCTGCCATTGTCCTTGCTGGGGTGCGACGTGTGTTTGTGTGTCTTCTATGTCGAGGAAAGAAGGATAGATCCAAAGTTCAGATTCTTAATTTTGAATTCAATACTACATTTTTGAACGTGAAGCAAATTAAATATACAGTCATAAAAATAATTGACGTTTGAAAATAATTGTAAATATAAAATTGCATCTTTTTTTTTCTCGCAATAAACACTTCTGAGGCAAAAAATAACGTAATAACGAAAACAATAACAACAGATATAATCGCTTTTTTTAAGCTCTGTCAATTTAATATCTAGCGTAAAGGATGCAACAGAAATATGAAATGAAACGTTTTTTACTTCCACATAAAATTATGTAAGCTAACTTTGTGCGAGTTTTGTGGAAAAAAAAGCATTAAATTTAGATTAAAAAAAATAGCTAGTACGCTTTCCCCAAATTTGGAGTTGTGTCACTGACCTTGCCAGGGTGCGGCATGTGTAGGGTTGACCGGGGTTAGTTCTTACACGGGGTAAGTGTTTACATTCGAATTTAAAAATAACGCCATTAGAAACTGACTTTCCTTGCAGTAGATGATAGCACTCACCCATCTGCATTCCCTGAAAATCTCTGGAGAGCTTGCAGTCAGTAGCATAGACAGTGCTCAAGGAAAACGGTTTTTTGAGTCTGGAAGTATTTTTTTTTCCTCTGTTATTTTTCTACTTGTGACGAAGCCGTTGCAGATAACGAATTTATTTCTATACTACGTGAAAGCCTACATTTTCAGGTAAGCGCTAACATATTTAAAAGTTTTGTACAAATATATAATACCAGTAATATGTGCCAAGAACTAAAGTAGCGTCGTATGGGGCAAGTTGTTACAATTTTGTTGGGGTTAGTTGTTACAAGTAACAACTTGTCCCATGCAAGTTTTAATTTAATATTATGTTTCTTTTTAAATGTGATATGGCGGAGGACTATAAAAACAAGACGGACAAGGGCAAAACACCTAAAGAATCATACCTGGATGTGGCTAAAGAAGTAATTGCAGGTAGTTCATTACGAAAGGCAGCCGATGACATTCATGACACTAGAGAGATTCTGCACGAAGATGAAAAATGCTAGTGGTGGTAAGTAGCGTTTCTGATAAGTTTTGTTGCATGATTTAAATCATATAAAGTACTGTAGTTGGATGACGATAATAATAATAATTCTGATCTCTTTCATTCTATGATTTAATTTATTGTTAATGTGTATGGTTGAATAAATAATAATAATAATAATTACAACAATGATAATAATAATAAATAATGTATTATTCGAATATAGGTCTTTCTCCAACGCTGCAGACAGGGCAGAAGTGAAGACGGTCCGCAATCGGAAACCGTAGGTCAGCACCAATTTAACAGATACACCAGTAAAATGTTTTGCAAACCGAAGCTGGGAAACAAAAATCTGAAAAGGAAATTGTGTGTAACAGAGAAGAAATCAACATACACAAAGGTAAAAAAAATGCAGAAAGGTGCTTCCAAACAGTGCGTCCTTCGGATGAAGATGATGATGACTGGTTCTGCATAGAGTGCTCTAAACCGTATTAAGAATCCAAAAAAACCAACTAAACGGCTTCAATGTCGTAATTGTGACAAATGGGCACATGACCGATGTGCTAAGTTTGATAAATAACATGCTTGTAAAAATTGTAATTCGCGCGCGCGGATAATGATGATGATAGTTTATTAGAAAAAGTCATTAACGAAGTAAATCTGTAAAGCCAAAAAATATTTGATTTTTAACGTGGTTAAGAACTTTCAAAATTTAACAGAATAAACCAGAAAATGTGTAAAATTCATTTCATTACAAAAATATATCTCATGTAACAACATGCCCCGTGGTGGGGTAAGTTGTTACAATCTACATCTATTCAAAAAACTTGAAATATTTTGGAGTAGTGACTTCTAATCATTTTTTAAAAAATATGTTATGAATGTTAAACAATCTTGATGCATTTTAAAGTTTCATGCGTATAAATAATTGAAATAGTTTAGCGTAGAAAACATATTGAAAAAAAAGTGTAACAACTAACCCCGGTCTCCCCTGTGTGTGTCTTCTATGTCGCGGAAAGAAAGGTTAAATCCAAACGTCAGAATCTCAATTTTGAATTAAATACTACATTTTTTTGCACGCGAAGCAAATCAGTATGCAATGTTTAAAATAACAGACATTTGGAATTATATGGTAATCGCATTTTGTATCGTAATAAATACTTCGGGGAAAATATTCGCTTTAAGCTGAAGTTTGTAAAAAACGCATTGCGTACAGTTGTAAATACAAAAAAAGAGTTAACACAAACACAGCATTTATAATAAAGTATAAGTCGTGCAACATTGGGAAAAAAGTGATAAAAACAACAAATATAATCACTTTTTTGTTTGTTTGCTCTTAGCTCTATCAATTTTATATTTAGCTCAAAGGATGCAGCATAAATATGAAATGAAAATGTTTATACATGGTAATATATGTATGTATAGAATAAGAAAGAAATAATAACTCAAACTTATGCATTTCTTTATATCACATGCAATTTAATGTTTCAAGATTAACAACGCACAACTATACGCAAAAATAAACAAATGTCGAGAACATCATCATTTACTATAATTCTTTAGATAATTATCTTTTCCGGACATCATGAATCATTTATGAAACATCTGCAAAAATGTTTTACATTTTTACATGCCTTCAGAATTGATCAGCAACTGCACTACACAGCAAATGTTCAAAATTAAAGAAACTGGAAAAAAAAAGTTTTTTTCTTAGTTTTCTTTTTAGGCCCATTTTCAATCTATTTTCTGTTTTACAATAACAGAAGTTCAGGCCATCAGGGGGTTACTTTAAAGCTCGCCGAAGTATCCCAGATAAAAAATAATAACAACTAGGTTCTGATATATCAAAAACTGACGTACGTTACAAAAAAGAAACAGCCATACACGCATTTCTCTTTCTTCTATTTACTGTTTTTGTATGAGAATCTGGATTGATTCCAAAATTTGGGAAGCATCTTATAGTAACAGAGCAGAAACTTTTCTCTTAGATTGAGGAAACTTACCTTCTGAACAGTGGTGTATGTTTTTAATAAAATATCTGTATAAAACGCTGATGCGTTTTTTATTTATTCTTTTATTCATTATTATTTATTTTTTGGCTGTGTGGCATTTTTTGGAATAAAATCCTAGAAGTGGTCTTTCAATATTTTGTTCTATGTCTTTTATGTCTTAAAGAGATAAAATATTATTATGAAGCTCTTTATCTATCATTATGTAAAATTTCCTTTTTATAAAATGAATACAGAATGAAAATTATTGAAAGTCATTTATAATTTCATACTGGTAATGGTTTTCCTTACTGCCACAACTAACTTTGTTATTTGTTACATAGTTACAATTTTGTTGCTGAGGATTCAAATATATTTCCGAGTAGAAGCGTTTACCGTATTTTTTCAAATTAATAGTTTTTTTTTTTTTCAACTTTTACCTTTTTTGCCACGTACATGTTGTGAACTCATCATTTTTTTCCACTTGTGACTTATAAGGTTTCTTGACCTTCTGAGAGCATAAAATGTCACGGAAAACTTGCGGTGACGTCATTAGGAATCACAATGGTTTGAAATCACTGACAGATTTGCGAAATCTCACATGAAACATGCAAAGGCGAATTTTTCATTTGTTTTACTGTATCTTTACTTCACCTTAACTGCAATTAATTAGTGACCAGCTTCCTTGTGACATTTTAAAGAAGCCGCTGCTACACCCCTTTGTGATGTTCACCGCTTGCTGACAGTCAAAAGTCGCTGTAAGCTGTAGATAACTTTACAGTGACGGTTTATGACCTTTACGCGATAGGGAGTCTATGTAAACCCTACTCAACTTTCACGTGCGTCCATTTTTGGTCTGAAAGTATTAGTCCTGGATCTGACAGCACTTCTGTAGGAAAGTTTGAGTAGGGAGAATTTTTTTTCAAAAATGCTTAGTAGGTGTCCTAGAAAGTATTTTGAACTCGGGTGGACATCCGCCACCTGGTCACTTCTCCTGCTATGACGTCATCAAAGATGGCGGCATCTCGATCACATAAATGCTCATATTTATTTTGATACTTGACTTTTTTGCGTGATTCTTGCACATTTTTATACTAATTTATATTAACTAGTTTACTTTTAAGTTACAGTGTTAAACTTTTCCCGAAAAAGTAGTTTAAAAACAATTTATTTTATTATTTTTTATTTATTTTACTTTTTTTAAATTCAATCTTTAAAATTATTTTTTTATCGTTGAACAATCGTTTAAAGTTATACTCAAAAACTATTTACGTAAAAAAATGTGTATTTGCTATTTTCACTGGTGTGACTAATCAATCAGAATGTTTATTAGTCGCTCCACTTAGGCGCGCCACTATAACATTCGAGCGCGTTGTTATTCTTCGAAGTAGTAAGTTGGTAGCCATTGAATCATATGATGTGTATGAGTGCGACAGAGGGTGGTTCTTGAGATGATGAAACGCTGTTAATCTGACTGTTTCTTTTGTTCGAGATTTATCGAAATAAAATTAAGATATGGATATTATTAAATTGTCGAGAGTGTCAAAAGACAGCATAAGAGACCTCAAACTAGTTGAAAAGACTTGCATTATATGTAATAAAAGCGACAATAGTGTGATAAGTACAGGAAATGGTCGTGGAAAAATCAGGGCCGCTGCAAAATTGCAAAATGACGTAGTTACTAAGCGTTTGAACGCGTTAAGTGAGGAAGAGTTGTTGTACTACCATATGAATAATGCATGCTATAAGCAATACTGTCATAAGAAATCTCTTTTACAGCTTCAAATGAGAAGGAAAAATCAAAAGATGAAGATGACGGCATCATTACTTCTCAGTCGAATGTGCAGGAAAGTTTAAAGAAATCTGGAAGGAAGCGTGCACGTTATCACAGTCCATAAGCAGGAGGTATTCCTCATCGATTACAATTGTTTATCATCTGTTACCATGTATCACATAATCGCATTTGCGAGAAGTACAGAATAAGTGAGTATCCGAGAGCTAAGGAGTTTTTAAAAGCCACATTATATTTACAAGATGATGTTTTCACTCGCACTTGTGATTTGGAGGATGTATCAAGTGTTTTCGGAGCCGATCTTTTGTGCCATGACAATTGTATTTCTGGATATTTATTGACGTACAAACGAAAACTTGAAGCAGATGACAAGATTACACCTCCAGTTTCGGAAAAGGTGGCAGCCTTTTCGCTTATAGCTCATGACATCGAATCTGGACTGCATGAAGGCTATGGATACACGCTCAGTTACATTCGAGACAAGTTTAATATACAAAATGTGGGCATCAAAATCAGCAAGTAGGAGCTTAAACTAATGCTGTGGCTTTCAAAATGACATTACTTTCGCCAAACCTAAAGAAGCAAGCAAACCGATTATGTTTTTTTCTGCGAATCTTCAAATAGAAAAAGTAGCAGATGTCCTTAGAAGCTGCAATCCTGTAACAGAATGCGCCATTTTACTAAGAGACGCATTGCAGGGGCTAGATTTAGAGCTCAGCGATAAATTTGGTGATGCGAAGACCTTAAAAGATCTTGGACTAAAAGTAAAATACCTGATGAATTTAACAGACTTTTACAATACATTATTTTTACATAGATCCAAACTCCAAGAAAGAAATTGACAATGAACAAGAGGAAGAAAAGAGGAAGTATTCTCAGAAGTGGTATCTTAAGGCACAAGCGTTATTACAAATAATGTACTATAACATGCATCATGGAAATAAAAAAACTCCTTTACATATGTTGATGGGCGAAGAAATACATGAGAAATGCAAAAGTAAAGCATTTATATCAAGCTTGAATCATCTCGGCTTCAGTGTCAGCTATAATGAGGTCATTCGTCACCGCGATAATCTTGCACAATATGTTCTTAAACCGTCTCCTACTGCAGTACCAATGCCCAGTCATTTTAAGACAGATTCATATACGGTTGGCGCTTTCGATAACTTTGACCACGGAGAATCTACTTTATCCGGTATAGGAGGCTCTGATGACAATGTGTGCGTACTATTCCAAGATAAACAGCAAGACATATCAGTTAAACCATGCTCATCGGAAACTGGCATCACACGAGGCATGAGCTATCTGAAAACTGTTCATTGTTCAATGACCAAGGGCTAATGGTAAAACCACAAAAAAGTGCATTGTTAAAAGAGCTGGAAACATCTTATGGTGGCACCAGTGATGAAACCTGGTTCAAGTCTGAAGATAAAACCTGCTTTATAGTAGACGTCATGAACTCTGTACGAAAGGTTATGACAAATGAAAATAAAACCTTTGGTGGAGCTGTTTCAGCTTTTTCCTCATACATCGGGAGCATCACAAAGAACTGTGGAAGAGTAGATTACATTTTTAACAGTTATCGCAAATTTTCTCCTAAAAAGTCTGAAAGGGTGCAAAGACAAGGTAGTAGCATCGTTATAGATGTGGTCAAAATCTCAGAAGATCTTCCATTGCCTGTCCAACTCAGCAGCTTTTGGGGATCTTCAAGAAACAAAACTGATATTGCAAAAGTTCATTGCTGATACAGTGACAGCTTCTTTGACTCAAACACCACATAATACCAACCACACTTTTAGTACCTTTCATGGTGATGAAGAGGATGATGTAATATTTAACTGTACATCCGGGTAAAGTGGAAAACAGGTAAATCACCCAGAATTAAACTGTCTAACAGTAGAGGAAGCTGACTTCAGAATGTTTATTCATTCAAAACATGCATCCCTGTGTGGGTTCACTAAAATCGTTATAGTTATCGCCGACAGTGATATAATGGTGTTAGATTTGTTTCACTATCTTACTCTTTAATGATTTGGTGTTCAGGAACTTTGGGTGCGTACTGGAGTAGGTGATTCTACACGATTTTTATCTGTTAATGATATTCACCGAAAAATAGGTGAAAACTTACGTTCGTTGTTTCCTGCCATCAACACACTATCAGCATCAGATCATACAAGTAGATTTGGTATCAAAAAATATGCTCTGCATTGTGCATCTGTAGAGTATTTGGAGAGTTTTGGCATATCATCTGACTGGATTCATATAGAGCGAAGCCTTAAATCTGCAGAAGAATACTTAGTGCGAGTACTGCAAAAAGGGTCCTTCTGTAAATCTTTAGATGAACTTAGGTTATATATGGCTATATCATCATGCGAAAAATATTGACCCTGATAACTTCCCGCCTACTAGCAGAAGTTCTAAGGGCCACTTATTAAGATCATATTTTTACACATACTTACAACGACATTGTATTGACGATGTTGCTGTTGACTTAGATCCTTGTGAATTTGGTTTTGCAGTGGTAGATGATGATTTGATGCCAGAAAAGAACTTACAGAGATTTCCAACTGATTTTATTGGAGCATGTAATTGCTTGAAATGTGCCAAATCTTCCTGTATTTGCAGAGCAAATGAAGTAACCTGTTGCTCTTTTTGTAAATGTAATAGTGCGGGTTTGCAACTAACTCGTAACAACCCCTTTTAAATATAATTTTATTAAGGGCAACAAAAAAATATTTAAAAAAATAGTTATTAAGTTATAGCAGTAGTAAAAATACATTGCTATTCGCCTTAAAAACACTAATTGTAACTTACTGGCCAAATTTTTATTTTTGTTGATTAAGTATTAACATAAATTTGGGATCATATGGGGACGAAAGGGCGCGCCCGCCATCTTTGATGACGTCATAGCTAAAAAATGTACGAAATGCCAGATGTCTACATAAGCTCTAAATACTTTTTAGGACAACGACTAAACATTTCTGAAGAAAAATTTTCCGTACTCAATCTTCCTATCGAAGTACTAAGCATTTATAAGAGCGAGCGGCCGCCATCTTTGATGACATCATAGCAGGAGAAGTGACCAGGTGGCGGATGTCCACCCGAGTCCAAAATACTTTCTAGGACACCTATGAAACATTTTTGAAAAGAAACCCTCCCTACTCGAACTTTCCTACAGAAGTGCTGTCAGATCCTGGACTATATGGGGTGCACTAACATTACAGTGACTAAAATGTGACGCGCAATTTTCACGTGCAGGTCACATTTTAGTCATTGTACTGTTAGTGCACCCCATACTTTCTGACCAAAAAGTTGACAGAATATTTTTCCAACGGGTGCGCATCGTATCGCACCCTGGCAAGTAAAGTAACACAGCTCAAAAACACAACATTGGAGAAAATCAAGGTCCTATGCATTAGAAGTTTTTTGCGTTTTAATCTAAACTATTACAATACGAGCAAAAAAATATAATATGATGTTTTCTGGTTAGTTTTTGATGTCCAAATCAATGATGCATACTTAAAGTTCGAAAATGTTCTTTCTAAGTATGAAGTTTCAATGATGTTTCACTATTGATTATATCGTTTTTATGCCAGCACGCACTAGTTATGTAAGCTAACTTTGTACGAGTTTTGTGGTAAGAAAGAGGATTAAGTTTACATTTTAAATCACGAGATAGTAGGTTTTTCCTAAATTGTGAGTAGTTTTACTTTCTTTGCCGGGGTGCGATATGCACTATCACTTAAAATGTACTCTAGATCAAAATTTATCATTTTGAATCGCTACAGTATGTTATGACTTAATCACAAATGTGGCAATGGAAACGATTTTAACTACAAGTAAAAAACATTAAAACAGTCTGATTTGAGAGTCATTTCAAACATTCATCTGTAGGCAATATTTTGCAGACTGCTGCAAAACTGCCTTTTTTAACAGCATTCAAAGTCATAAACTCTCCCCAAACGGGGCTCGCGGAAACCTGTACCGCTGATAATAGGAGGTCGATTAATGGATGCGGTTCTTGACATTTTACGTATCCTATCAGTCTTTGCCGCAATTGTTAATGAATGCCTAAGGGAATGATTTTATATCGTACTGATAAGAATGTACTAATATCGAAAATTTTCCAGAAGCCTCAATGTAGCATTATCTCTCTTTGAAATGCTTGTTACTTTATTTTAATGCACTTAAAATTATTCTTATACATCTTAGATAAAAATTCATAATTATATTTTCAGTAACTTAAAAAGTGATTAATAGTCCACATTTTTTTATGGTTAATATTTTTTGTTTCACAATTTTAAACTCGTTTTACAAAATTGTTTACTCTACTCTTAATTATTTAGTTAATCAAAAAATAATCAAAAACTTGTAATTTTACTTATTAGCATCAGTATAGGTTTACATTCCTAAACAGTTATTTTTTTTATTAATTGATTCTAATGAAGCTATGTTTTTGCACTTTATCAATAATTTTAGTTTAAACATTTAAGCAATTTGAAATTAGAATATTACTGATATTTGATTCTAGAGTGAACGAAAGAGAAAACTGTTCATTTTCATAAACGTAAACACCCATCGTATGGCAATTTTTAATTTTTATAAATCATCTCAGCCATTGAATCATGTGTAACATTGAACTATGTGTAAAGATTTTTAAAGTAAACTGAAGTAGAAAAGACATTAATAAGTTTTTATTAATGCATATTTTTAAGTTTTGAATTTTCTTTTATTACGTTAAGACCGTTTATATTAAACCAAACGTGAAAAAACCCGAGACCACGAGTTTTCTTCATAATTTCATAATTGGGAGAAAAGGTGTAAACAGATATCTATTATTACTACTAAATAGAACAGTTGCAGAGTAGAATATACTTGCAATGTAAATCGTTTCGGGAAACAAAAAAACTGGCGTCTTTAAAATGCACTTCACATACGTGCACACGATACGTTGGGATACGTTAAAACCTCGAAGATAAACGCAGTTAACAATCAATAACTATACAAAATTATATGAAAAGAATTTAGTGGTGATTAAAAATTAACTACTATTTTGCAATTTCAATGAGAATGCATGTATTATGTTTAATTATTTTAAAATTGGTGATTAAAAAAAAACGCACACACAAAGTACTAGCTGCTGTGAACTATGTTCTGGGATTTACAACTTACTTGTACGAAAAAGGGTATCCACCATAAACTTACCAGAAGAGTAAGTATAGAAATAAGTTTGATGTTGAAGTTAATTTACTGCTATATTTGGCCAAACTGGATTCAAACGATGGTAATCTTTTTAAACAAAAACCAGCCCACTATTCCCACTTTTTTTCTGAGACCTTTTTAATTTTATGTCGGATTATTAAAACATTTGTAACAAAAATGCAATTAAAAAAAATTCTTGAATATTATATAAATTACTTCTTTTTAATTAAACCTTTACAGTACACAGTTAAACATGAACTAGTACTTTAATAAAACTAAAATGTTTTTTTTTGAGGGGTCGGGGGAGAATCACATGAAAAATAAGTACGTGCTTTGAGAAAGGTAAAGAAACCCTGACATAAGTAGCAGCACTTATGTTGTGATGTTTTGAAACAACGTTTCTGAATTTTTTTTTTTTTCAATAAATCTCCTTTGAATCTTTGGTAAAGCAAAAACAAGTAATAAAAATAATAATCTCAAGCTTGATACTCATTGGAAAAATTTGATCTAACGGAGATGTATAAATAAAACTTCTTAATTCCGTACTTCTGAAATGTTTACTGACTTCCAAATATGATCAGTAGGAAATCAAATTATTCGCATGATGAATATATGATTTGTTAAGAACATTAAAATAATCAACGACTGAAACTACTTAAGAATTAATCTACTGTTGTCAGTTCTAATACTAATAAAGTCAGTACTAAAAAAAACTGTAGAAACATCGGCTGACTGAATTTGTAACACCAGTTTTAGAAACTCCTGAAATAAAATCAGTATTAGAAAGAATGAAGTTTCAAACTGACTCCTTTCTAAGAAAAGGATTTATTATTTTTAAAAATATTTTATAATTAAGATATTTATAAAATTTAAACTGTTTCTTAACAATAAAGTTAGAACTGAAATTTGAAATGGATAAATATCCGCGAAAATCTGCCTTGCGGTCAGGGCATTTTTTTTTCCCACTACCCAAATAGCACAGTGTCTAAGATAAGACCCTTAAGTAATAGTCTAGCTACGGTATTAAACGTCACTGTAAAGTAGCAGCTTACGAATTTTATAAGCGGTACCTTACCACTGTTAAGGTAGAACTACGTGCAATGCATCGACAATCCGGTTAGGACATACAGTGTCCTCCTTGTTACGGACTCATCATTCTGGTAAGGACAATAACCGAACTGGAGGCAAATGTCATTTCCTTGAAGCTGATATTATCAAAAAATGGTTGCTAACTTAATTCAGCATGCAGCAACAGTCCGCAAGCCGTGGCGCGGTTCAACTGGTAAATTGAAAGTAAAAGACGAGGTAATAAACAGTACGTTACCACTCTTAAGCCTGGGAGCAAATAAAAACAAAAGAAAAAATCTATTTTCAGAACGTTCTACAAAAATCAGGGAATTACCATTGGCAACATGAAATGGAGAAGATTCTTAAGCTCTTGACCTTTCTTCATAAACCAAGAACCATCTTGGGCGGTACTCTTGCACAGACGGTACTATTCTTAGGTACTAACACTTCGGTATACTAACCTTACCTGGAAGAGTCGTAACGATGAGATTTGGCTCTTTGTAGCCTTCACAGTGCTCTCAAGTTAGGTTTGCCCTAACTTTAGAATGCACTAAGTTAAAATCAGTAACATGCATACTGCAACACTTTCAATGTAGTACTAACGCTTATCATGCATAATTAATTTATTATCCA
This sequence comes from Uloborus diversus, assembly GCF_026930045.1. Lineage (NCBI taxonomy): Eukaryota > Metazoa > Arthropoda > Arachnida > Araneae > Uloboridae > Uloborus > Uloborus diversus. The sequence continues at coordinate 48,257,241 of NC_072740.1, read as the reverse complement.
CTAGACGTACCCGCACGGCTTTGCCCATAGGAGAAAATTGAAAGGTCATTCGGGTTCGCCAGTACATTTACAAATGATGGATGATAAGTTTCCTTCTAATATGCTTTGTTAATTTGTTCGCCCATGTTATGGCAATTTGCTCATCCACATTATGGTAATTTACTCGTCCATGTTATGGTGATTTGCTCGTTGCAAAGGAATTAATTCCACCACGGGTGGTAAAAATAAAATCACAGAAAAAGAACAAAATCGAATTTTCGAAAAATCGCTTCAAAATGCTCACTCCTTTGCTACGAACTAATTTTGTGCCAAATTTCATGAAAACCGGCCGAACGGTATAGGCACTATGCACGTAACAGACATCCAGACAGAGATCCAGACTTCCAGTTTTATTATTAGTCAGAAGATCACACTGCAAATAATCAAACACTTTTTGAACACTTTTTTCACACGGACACTTGTCTCCTTTTTTAGAACACTTATTTCGGAACATTTATTAGAACCGTTGTAAGATCACTTTTTAAAACATTTTTTGAACACGTACACTTGTCCCCTTTTTTAGAACACCTTTTGGGGTCAGTTTCCAAAACACTTCTAGAAACACAGTTCGGAACATATATTTAGTTCAGCATTCTTTTTAGCGCACTTTTTAAGCACTTATAGGATCACGTTAAAGACACGTTTTTGAACACTTCATTGAACATTTTGTGGCACACATACAAGTACAGTTTCTAGAATGCGTTTTAGAACAATTTCTTCGCACTAATATCATCCGAGGATACCTACCGCACAAATATAAAAGTAGCTTTTAGAAATTATAAATATGCACTAAATTCGTGTTCATTTTGAGACTGCAGGCTGATGATGGTTTAGGCTTTGGATGAATCTAATTATTAGTCAGCATAGCTACTATGAAAATTTAAAATACAATAATATTTCCAAGATAATTCACTATCTTACAGCAGAATTGCACACGAACAATGTTTACCAATAAAAAGGTTGCAGAAAAATGTAGTACACAATATTATTTAGTACAGAAACTGCATATATTTAAAATATTAATTTCCATATTTTAGTTTTTAAAGCTAATCCATACTGTAAAAAGTAATCAAAAGTGTACAAACAAAGGCTCACATAACTTCAGTTTGTTGCTTCATAAATTCCATTTTCAAAAATTTTAATTTCTCAAGATCAAAATAAATTTGCCTTCATTGTTTGAATTCGTGCTACTTTGCTATTCAGTGATCTATTGCTTGGTATCTGATCAATGACCTTAAACATTAGTTGTGTTCTTTTAAAAATGTAAGTGTAGTGGAATTTTTAATGACTGATTATTTCCTTGAATATTAACTAAAACGATGAGTGCTGGATCTGGGGGCGAAGGGGGGAGTTGGGATCCTTGCCCCCGTGAGACAATTTTTGGGGGACAACAAATTTGTTCTATTTCCGTGGGGGGGGCCCCCCCCCAAACGTTGAAACTCAATATAAAACTTGAAGGAGAATGAATAGGAGCATCAGTTTCAAGATTTGCCCTAGCTCGGAAAAATCGTATATCCGGCACTGACAATTATCAATTAATTATTTTTAGTTTTAGTTCCTTGCATAAGGAAGAAAAGTATTCACGAAAAACAAAATAAATAAAAAATTACTTAGTCGTCAGTGGCTGGCATAGACTTTCAGTTTAGTAGCCCTTTTTTTACCATTAGTAGCCACTTTATTCAAAACATTTTTTTTATTTCTTGAATGAGGAAAAAATGTAGTACATTAAAACATGAGCTGTGGAAAAGGTATTACCGTAAGAGATCTAACTGAAATTCCATCCATTTGCCTTTTTTCTATCCCCTCCCCCTCTCCTGCCAAAGGTGAGTACAAACCTTTTGTATAAGCTTCCAGGTTTGTGCTTGTTTTTAAGGGGTGCGGTTTGGATCCTGAAATTAATAATGGCTTTTATTATTGATTGAAAGGCAACATGTAATACTAAGGTTGGGATTGTTATTACATTGCAAACTAATTGCCTTAAAATAGAAATGATTTCTGTATGAAAATTCATTGATGCAAAAATTGTGTGGCCGTTTCGGTTCTTAAGACGTGACTGGTTGCGTACTCTTTTAGCTTCCATCGTATGGCATTTAATCTCCAGATGGCAACTAAATGCCATACATTCAGGTCTAACTCAATCAGACAGTTAATATCAAGTTCATTAACTAATGCAGCTAAATTTAAAATACGCATGGGATTTATGTTTCAAACTTACGCACATAACACTGAACTGAGTTTATCAAACTTATCTAGTCATTAAACACAATATGTTTAAAATGAATTTATTTAACTTTATAGATACACATTAAAAAATTTACATAACAATGCTTGAAACTATCATTCTTCTACAACTGTCTTCTGTTAAATGACCCCCTGAATCCGAATATGACCTCCGTTTTCTCCCTATACGTACCATTTTTTTTAAAGCCCCCCCCCCCCCCCCAAGTTTTTTTTCAATTTTCCTTAGTTTTAGAGTTTTTTTTTTTTTTTTGGAGGTGGAAGGAGCTTTATATTACCTGCTAACATAGTTTTGGTGGGCAAGAAGGGTTCAAAGTTCAAGATCATGGACACCCATCGCAAAAAAGGGGAGACTTGGGGTGTATACCCCCTCCCCGATATTAGAAAAATCACGAAAAACAATCTTTTTATTCTGCTTTTTTAAAAAAGGTGTTTGTAAAAAACATTTCGGTGTAGAATGAGAGTATAAGACTCTCTTCTATAACTCCTATGTCCAAAAAAATTTTCGCGATGTAAAAAAAATTAAAAAAAAAACTGTATCATGAATGTCGCACGTTGCAGACGAGTTGAATCGCAGGTCTTCATTCAAATAGATATTCTTCTGGCTGATTCTTATATAAAATGACTCCTTGTATCCAAATACGACCATCTTTCCCCCATCACACCCCCTTTTTAGAACCTCCCCCCTCACCTGATTCAGAGCCATTTATTGTTTTAAATTTTGAGGGGAAAATGAGCATTACAATAACCGTAAACATTATTCTGAATGACTAGATATGTGCAAAGTTCTAAATCTTGTGCATATATAGCAAAAAAAAAAAAAAAAACTTGCCCCCACCCGAATAAAAAAGGGGGGGGGGAGTTGTACAAAAATCGGTACATGTAGGAGGATAACGGAGATCATTTTTGGATTCAGGGGGTAAATTTGCAGAAGAATCAGGCGGATTAGCCTCAGAAGCATTTGAGAGTAATTTTTGCTGCACAGTGTGTTTGGAGGGGTGCCCCCCCGTTTTCCTTTTTGCTACATATGCATAAGATTTTGAGCTTTGCAAATATCTAATCATTCAGAATTATGTTAACGGTTATTGTAATGCTCTTTTCCTTTGGGGGGTAGGTTCTAAAAAGAGGGGCGTGATAGGGAGAAAGATGGTCGTATTTGGAAACAAGGGGTCATAGGGGTCATTTTACATAGAAATCAGCCAGAAGAATGCCTTTTTGAATGAAGTCCTGCGATTCAACTCGTATGCAACGTGCGACATTCGCATGATATATTTTTTTTTTTTACGTCGCGAAAATTTTTTTGAACATAGGAGTCATAGAAGCTTAGTCTTATACTCTCATTCTGCTCGGAATTTTTTTTTAAACATCTTTTTAAAAAAAATCAGAATAAAAAGATCGTTTTTTCGTGATTTTTCTTTTATTTTGAGAGGTTATACCCCCCCCCCCCCCCAAGTTCCCCTTTTTGCGATCGGTGTCCATGATCTTGAAATTTGAACCTCTTTTTGCTCACCAAAACAATGTTAGCAGTTAATATAAAGCTCTTTTCACCTCAAAAAAAAATTAATTGCTCTAAAACTAAAGAAAATTGAAAAATACTTGGGGGTCCTTTAAAAAAAAATTGGTACGTATGGGGGGGGGGGACGGAGGTCATATTCGGATTCAGGGGGTCATTCTACATAAGAATCAGCCGACAAAATGTCAGAAGCATTTTCAAGGGTTTTTTTTTTTTTTTTTTTTGCCGCGCAGTGTTATTTACAAAATCACTTACGGATTCATTTATTAATTTATTTCATTCATTTGAACAAATACATTTTTTATGAGTGAATAGAACATTTTTCATTCAGAAAAATATTTTATTTTTCACTCTTTCTATGAAAAAAATAAAGGGAAAAATTTCCACTTTTTTTTAATGTTCTTTCTTTGTAAAGTGTAATTTTCAAAAAAAAAAAAAAAAAAATTCCGATTTGTTCATTAAAAAAAAAATCTAGCCAGCTTAGCAATTTCACTTTACCCCACATTCCCCTACTATTTTTTCTATAATAATAATTTTTCCGAAAAAAGCCCCCTATATACCTGTCTTCCTCCTTTTCTCCTTACATCATCAAAGATAGCTAAAATGTTTTAGACGCATCAGTTTTTACAATTTTCTGGATACAAACCCCCCCCCCCCCTCCCTCCAACCAGAGTTTCCCTTCCTCTAACATCACCAAAGATAGCTTTGAACTATACTATAAAAAAAACTTTTTCAAAATATTGTGGTTAATAATACCCTTATTCCTCAAGTTACCTTACAAAAATGTTTTTAACACTTTAGCTTCAAAATATTTTCCGCTGAAATGAGCCCCGGAACATAAAACCCAAAATTCCTTAAAAATGCCCTAAATATACAGTTTTAAAACTGCATTCTTACATTTTTTCCTAGAGGTATCCTTCCCCCCTCTCCATACTTTTCCCCATCTTTATATAATCAAAGACAGCTTAAACATATTTTAGACTAGATAAATCTCCGAGGGAGATCTCCCTACACCCTTTCCAGAACTGCAAAAATGGCTTAAACTTGCGTTACTAATATTGAATTCGGTATTTTTCTCAGAAAAAAGGTCTGATATTTCCTGTTTCCTTAGTCTGTGGTCACCCTTAATCTATCTCTCAATGTGATAGAACATATAACAACTAAATTACAATTGAAATAGTTTTTACACTGCAACAGACATCACGTTTAGTTATCCAACAATTTTTACTAAGTCTTTCATGGAAATTTTCATATTTCAAAAAAACATGTTTTTGTGTTTACGTTATCAGGTTGTACCTGTTTACAAAGAACTTAAAGTTTTTTTTGAAAGAAATAAAGGGCGAAATTTTTTATTCACATGTTTTTTATCACACGGCAAATTAAAAAGTGGGATTAAAGAAAAAACTATTAAGCATTTTTTTCTAAACTAGCGGTTTTAACTATTTTTGTGTCATGACCCCATTTTTAAGAGCACGAGACCCGATACATGTATTGTACGTACTCAAAACACACATTTATATAAGGCTGCCTGTTTGCTCTAATTGCTTTAATGATTTCAAAAATTTGACTAAGATACTTAATAAGATTTTTAGCTAATGTTTTGAACTCAGATTATGCATTCGAACAATACTTTGCTTGGCATTTCTGCAAAACATCGATCATGAAACTCAAATTTCATGATTTTTTTAACTGCAACAGATAATAAAATTAATTATCCATAAATCAGATGCTAAATGGTACGCAATATTTTATCCTCAAAATTCAAGACAAAATTGATTGATATGAAACATTAGACAATATATTTTGTCAAACATCATTACTTAGAAGAATCTTGATTTCTGGACCTAGGTTTGAATCTCATTCATACTATTGTGGTAGATTTTCAGCATATTCAAGTTTAACCTAATATAAGCCGCAGAACCTCCAGCGATTCATTCTTTTTCGGTTTGTTAAACCAAAAAGTTGTGCACAAGATGATCGATCTTATGGGATGTTTACAAGCAAAAATACTAACGTATGAAAAAACTGCTAACCAGAAAAATAAAATCACCTGAACTATTTATAAAAACAAAAAGTAGATGACAGAACTTATAAAAAGCATTTAGATGAAAGAGATGCTTTTTTTTTTAAGATTGAAATTGAACAGCGTAAGAAATGCCCTTCGACCTTCATTAGAAATGTTTTTGGGTCATAACCCGTAGTTTAGGAGCCCTTGTTTAAACCTCTAATTCCAATGCTCTTAAAAAATTCTGAATCGAAAGATAAGGACAGGAGCCCTAAATCAATCGTCAAGTTTCAAAATTAGAATCGTAACACGTTAGTCTTAACGTAACCACACATTTTTAAAACACAGGATTTCATTTTATTTCAAAACTTAAGCGGTATGGTAAATTATTAGTTTATTTGAAACAAGAGTATGAAGCTCAGTAAATGTACAAATACAAAAATTATCTGTAAAGAACATAAAAAAGGAAAGTGGCGTATCTTTTGAGCATTCAAAAATATCACGAAAATGATTGCGGACGATCCAGATTGTTTACAAACATGGCGTAGCTAAGAAAGCAGTGATTTCACAAGCACTCTCAAATTTGCGCGCTATGTATTCTCAAGTGTATTCCCAAACTTCGGCTGAATAGAGATTCCCAGCAAAACACATTCGGTGCACTTTTAAAACGTTTTCTTTAAAACGGAACGGATTAGTAAAACATTTCAGCTTCATTTCTTTGTACCCAACACATTCGAAATACATTTTAGCACATATTCAGGCAACTGGAACACTTAAAGAGTTTCAAATGTGTACCAATTATTTGCAGTGCACTAGATCAGCTCCAACACTGATTCTTAATCATAAAGTGTCTTGATCCGAAGGTTGTTTTCCTTAATAAGTTTGTCTGCTTAATAATAGATATGTCTGAATATTGCTAAGTTGGTGTATGTTTGCAAAAATCTCGACAAATTGTGTGCTTAAAACGATATTTCAAATATTGTATCATTGTTTAGCGTTATTCCCATACAACTCAATATAAAACCAATAGCCACACTTTGCTACTGACAATATCCGTGAGAACTCTTTTTCAGTGTACGTTTTTAATTGCTACAGGAATTGCAGTTCAAAAGCATTTTACGCTACATTAATATTATTTTTATACATTTAATCATTTAATTAATGTTTCAAACATAGTCTAAATTATAACTTTATCCACTTCTAAATTTTTGTTAAATATTTCAGTATAAAAAAGGTAGACGAAACAAATTGTAGAACGTAATTTCTACAAAATCTTCTCCCAATATAAAATGACCAATCTGAATTGATTTAAAAAATTAAAAATGAAGAAATAAAGTAAGAAGGGTTTTTAGAAAGCACATACTTTTAAGTTATTTTAAGCGAAAACATTAGATACCTTTCAAACGAAGAAAATAAATAATTGTAGCACAATTCATTTCAAAAATACAATGACAAAATATACAATCTTATGAATCAATTCCATTTAAAATAAAATCGCTTACAGCTCTTTTTTGTACGAAAAATAAAGCACTTTACCTTTACTGAAATAATAAATCATTTCTTAATTTTATTTATAGAAAAATACATTTTAATGTGTATTAATAAGATTGTTTTTCTCGAAGCCAGTATTTATTTTTCAGTATTATATTTGCAGTAGGGTCAGGTGGGTAGGAATGGGTAGTTTATTAATCTTACAAGTTACAGAAAAGAAAAATATTTTTTTTTAAATAAAAACACTCATGTTATTTACAATAATTTGACTTTATTTTGGTTCAAGAAAAAACTGAATGGAAACAGTCAGTTTAGTGACAGCCTTCTTGTAAGTTATATTGTAACGATCAAAACTAAATGATATCGTTGAAACTTTGTTTTCAGGATTTTGTTTGAATTTAGATAGAGTTCTTTTGCTGTTATTTTCATTTATCAACTGAAAAAAAAAACAGAAAGGAAAAATTCGATACATTTTAAGAAATATGTTGAAATATTTTAAGTGGGGTGGGGAATGGGTATAATATTAGGCTTGATGACATAGGTTGTGGAATTCACATTTTTTCTCATCAAAAGTTATTCTCTGAAGTAAGTGTTGTTCATTTTATAAAAAGTTTTATATTCTGAAATCCTTATGTTATGGAGTTTCTTATGGTTGCACTAAATCTGGTTGGATTTAAGACACTATCTAAAGAATGGCTCAAACTTTTCGCAAGGCATCTGAAAAGACATTTATGCCAGCTAACCTATGAAACAGTAAAGCATGCTATTGATGGTGAAATTATCATTTGCCTACCGCCAAATACGAGTTATACCATACAACCACTAGTCAACCCCAGAGCTCACTAAATAAATTGAAAACCAGTCTGATCAAACTTCCATTCCACTAAGCTTATGTTCAAGAACCATATCTACAGGTGATTGGGTACTAATCGAATACATTGTTAAGAACTTTAAAAAGTTTTACATTGCTCAAGTTCTAGAATCTTTATATACTTGTGCTTATGTCGTAAATATTCTTTTTGTGTCAAAAAGTTTGTTTGATGGGAATTTTTTTTTATCTTCCCCAATAATACGAAAATGGAGATTGAAAAAGAACAGATCATCAAAACCTAAGTCAGTCAATCCTCAATAAGCGTGGACATTATACCTTTAATTACAGTGAAATTACAGACTACACTGTTCAATAGATATTCTATTAATATATTTTTGCGAGAAAATAATGAATAAAATTATCTTTTCAGTCTAAAATTTAATTTACAATAATACTACCCATTTCAATCCACCCCACGGGGTGAAATGGGTATAAAAACAGACTTTGAAATAATAGCTTTTTCACTAAATAATAAAATTATTTCAGTAATAACAACTATGGATATATGAAGTGCATTGTTGAAATATAAAAACTCAATCAAGGTTTTTTAATTGTTGGATATCAAATTTGAATTGATTGACAACATTTCAAAAATACCTGTTTTTATACCCATTCCACTCCACCTGACCCTAATTATATTGCATATAAGTGTTCCTGCAGAGGCTAATATTAAATATACGGATACATTTGTGAGTATTTAAACTTTTTTTTCTATTATTTTGAAAAGATATCAATAAGTAAATTAAAAAAATGAAATTAAAATAGTGCATACACATTGTTTCTAGTATTATAGGTTGACAGAACTAATTTTAGGTTATTATTTTTAGATAATTAAACATAGAATTCTCTTGTAAGCTGCAATGGGCTTGATGATGGCATGATGACGCTTTACCGATGGATGTCACTATCGATATTTAAAACATATAGCATTAGACAGCAATATTTGGATCTATCTGATAAATCTAGAATTTCACTTGTATGATATTCTGCGAAAGATGACTGACGAACTTTTTAAGGTAGGGTAACGACACCAGTAACAGACATGCTTAAAACATCGCTCTCATATTAACTCAGTTTCCTGAAATTACTAAAAAAATTAATGTATTCAGGCTTTTTAAATTATTTTTCTCTCATGTTGATCACATGTTGAATCATGAAATTACATCTCACCTAACGTTTGATTGTCTCTGGATCCCCTAAATTAGTTAATTCTATTTTTATTTGCTTAAATTCGAACAAAGGTCCGACCCCCACTAACAAACACCGGAAAATCTGATGGTACCCAATAACAGATAGGATGAGGAAAGGCAGAGTAATGGACGAAATTCCTTTTTTCTCTTAAAAGTGTGCAAAGGTTCTTTGAATTTAGACCCATAAACTTAATTAATTCAAATAAACCTGAAATACTAACTGTCCTCGTGGTATCTGTTCATAACCTACCACCACTGGCTTGTAAATACCGATTGGCTCATAAAATTCACTCTGATAATACTAGATGGTTTTACCGTAGGCATGGGTCACAGCAACATCAGTTTCACCCGCCTAGAATTCTTATTATTTAAATATAAACTCATGACTATCTGTTACTGGACCCTGTTTTGTTACTGGTGCCGTTACCTTAATACAAGTATATTTTAGATTCAAAAATCCATTAAAATCTAAAAATTTAGCCAATTTTGATGCCTTTTCAAATTACTTAATGTATAAAAGTAACGACTCAAGCAGCTTATGCTATATCCAACTATCTCTTTTAAAGAGCAATAGCAAATGTGCTGAAGTCATTTAGAAAAGCTTTACACATTAGTAGTTTGAATAATGTTTAAAATTTAACTAGCTGACTATTTGTTTTAAGGAGCAAGAGCAATTGTGCTGAAGTCAGTTGGAAAACTCAATATATTTCTAATGGTATACTGGTGGAGACTAGGGTTGCTAATGCTATATCTAGCTGTTCTGAGGAGACTGAAGTTAGTCTAAACCGACTTAGGAAGAGAAATTTCAGCTTCGTTCAAAAAATATCTTAACTATTTTTGAGTTGAAAATATTAAAAGAAAAAAACCTTATGGGTGCATTTTTCACGCCATGCAAACTCTTCGTAATTAATCAAAACGTTATGCTTGAGAATGATTGATCGTCCTGGATAAGATCTTAGGAAGCAAAACAAAAGAAGTTTGTTCAAACGCATTATTGCCTCAAAAGTAATTAGAGGGTGACAAAAGGACTTTCATGCAAACCAACAAACACTGATATGTTTTCCCTAATCTTACCCTCCAACAACTCCTTTTTATTTATTTTTTTTTAATTTAATGAATTAATTTACCGTTAACTTTTTTTTTTCGCTTCTACAAGAAAATTAAAAACGAAAAGAAGAAATAAAGCATAAAATAAGAAATATTTGGAGCAAAAAATTGAAAAAGAATAATAATAATGACTTGTAACCAGTACTGTTATTAACGTATTCAAAGAAATGCGTTACTTTTAAATGTTTTTAAATTTTCCCTTTCAAATATGAAGCATAACTGTTCATATGGCAACCATGAGTAAAATTCCTATGAATAAGTGGAATAAGGACTGAAATTGCAAACGTTCTTAACATATAATATGCAAGTAATTTGTATTAGAAGTTATTGGAGCAATATGTTAAACGCAAACCTGTATCTAAGCTCTTATTTCATGAAATTTTGCTTATGAAGTCCAAGATGCTGAAGTTCAAAGATAACGTCAATTCATAATATTAGTTATAAACCTTGCACTCTTTGATGCCGCGGAGCTTGTTTGAAACATATGTGTGAAATCCTTTCTTAAGGCAGGAGAAAGGAGATAACAAGATTTAAACTTAGCTTGGCAAAGTGTCGATTTGAATTAGTATAATTTTGTAAGATTTTCAATGGATATTGTTGTCTCATATATTAAATGAGCTTTTTCAATCACAAAAAACAACCGTATTTATTTTCTCAATTTGCAAAACTCGTAATTTACCTCATAATATTGGGCACTCTTTTTATTCTCTTTACCCGCACAGCGTGCCCGTGGTTAGAATTTAAAGGAAGTCTGTTGAATACCCCCTCCCCTTGTCTGATGTGAAATGATCATTTTTCTGTAACTAAAATGCGTGCACATCTTTTCAAAAAACCTATTTAAGTATCTTTGGAATTTAAAACTATTTGTAAAAACGCATAAAGAGATTAACAGTAGCTTTAAAACTCAAAATAATCCTCCAACTGTATAGTTCATCGCTTAACGCGTCAAGCAACCATTCTACCGTAGCCCTGCCCTTTAGCGAGTGAAGTGGCTTTTTTTCTGCAATTCAAAATGTTTCACCTGATAAACAATACTATAATAAATATTTCAATTGATACACAATTGAATAATACAACAAATAAAATTATTTACTTACATAAGTAAATAATATAATCTTCAACTATAAGAACAAAATCAAGTTATGTACCTGAATATGGGGTAAAAACGCATTCAAAAATCAGTTCGCTGACCACCACAGTTCCACAACAGCGTAGCTATTGACACTGTCGGCCAGCGCCCTCTCGATGAGTTAACTTACCCGCCATCTATTAGGAATTCATAGAACTAAACAATTAATTAAACATTTAAATTTGCAATTACAAATATTTCGGTCAATCTGATTCTTAAAAACATAGCCAATAGCCTTCCACAATAAATGAACTATTTAACACAAAATTAATTTTTCCATTCTAACCAGTAGTTCCTGAGATTAGCGCGCTTAAACAAAACAAACAAACTCTTCAGATTTACATTATTAGAATAGATTCTATTCATCTATCTTCCCTCTATAACAAATAATCGACGCACCAAGAAAGAGTAGTCAGAATGAAAAATTTTACGTACGTGAGAACAACATAGATATAAGAAAGTGATTACAAATGAAAGCGAAATTATTAATATTACCGGGAAAATCTCAAATTAACAAAAGTTTTAGTATCCTGTTGGGTCACCTCTATGATGAATGCTCGAAGTATTACTTCAGAAGACTGGGGCTTAAAAGTGTCGTCTGATGTCTTACGTCATCTCGTTTTACATTTGCTGTAAAGTCGCCACCAATTCGAACAAACTCGTCGGCCGTCAAAATAATTCCAGATACGCTCAAACTGTGACAAATCAGGAAATTAAGAAGGTAAGAGAAGGTTTCAATAGGAAAAATATCCCATGACATCTTTGCTGTGTGTGACCGACCATTGTCCTGTCAAAAGGTGGTTCCGAGGAGCCCTGCCATAAGTGCCAGGGCATTGATCTGAAGCATTTCACAATCGGAGCGCTAGGTTCTCATAGTGTTTTTTATCCATATTACGAGCAGCCATGTTTCGTATACGATAGCACTCCATATCATCATCACTGCAGTGTCTGTGGTGGGTTGAAAACCAAGAACACGATTAGGGAGTTATAAACGGGGTCTCCGAAAGCATATACGATAGTCATCATTGCTGAATTTGAATCTGAATGCGTCAAAGGGATCGGAATGCGTCGAATGGATTTGAATTCATTTGGTTGCAGTCCCGTACGTCGTGACACTGCTGCAAATGGAAGCGAGAGTGGGAATGCCCTAATACCTTCAGCACACCGCCCGCGCAGCTGAGTTGATGCTATCTTCTGCCCTGGTATATAATGTGTAGTTACCCCGAGTATTAATCCACAGCTTCATGACAACCTAAATTTACGTTTTTGCCATACTTCATCCACATCTTAGAGCAGGAATTAAAATGTATGGAGCAAGTCCAATCATTGGTAAAGCAACGAGCTCAAGTCACGTGACTCAACAACGGCGAATAGTTTACACGTTTTGCATGAAACTAGGGAAATAAGCCTGATTTCTTCTAATGCGTGTCCTTAAAATCTGTCACGTGACTTGGGTTCACAAAATGATCTACATGTGTTGTCACTCATAGCAGGGTCCAAAAGAGCCATTTTTTAACAGGATCACAACCGGTCACACAGCAAATTTGTCATGAACCTCCTCTTCTATCCCACTCGATCCCAGGATTTGTCACGGATCGAGCCTACCTGGGATTGCTTGGGACGAAAGTAAACGTAGAGTTTCCTTTTACGAGAAAGTATGCTCAAAATTATATTTCTTAGTGGAGCATTTTAAAGAAATACGGAAACAAACTTTACATTTACTTAAAGTAAAAGTTAGGTTTTAAAATTAAAACTTATAAAGTAGTGTTTTTCTTTTTTGCATTGCAAAAGAATTCCAAAGCGTTAACCATATCAAAGCATAAACTAAAATAAAATGGTGCTCTCAAGGAAGAACACTCCTAAAAATGTGGAATTTATTTTCTTTGTTATCACATAAACGGGAGTTATGCATTGTAAAACATATATCTGCGGTGCAAACGGCTTAGTTTGAAAACAATGTTTTGATCGCATGCCGTTGTAGACAGTGATTTTACTTTTGAGGAGTAGCAGTTCTAACTTCCAGGTAAGAATACATGTATTTTAGTTTACGTGTGCTTAGTTTCTTAGCCCTTTGATTTAAGATATTTTTTCTGAAACTTTAATTCATTCTGGTTGACCGCATTCACTTTAATTCGCTTTAACTTAATAAATTTATTGTATTAATAATTTTTAGTCTTGAAATGCTGACCATAAGCATGTTCCTAAGGTGACCATACTAACAGAAAAAAAAATAATGTAGTAGGGTCACTCTTCAAAAAGTGTAATTTATCTGTCACACCCCTTTTACAGAAAAAACGTTAAGGAATTTTTCATTTAACAATTTTTTATTTCATCAAAAATGTATTTGTTTGAACCTGCCAACAATTTTTCGATTTTATTTTAGTATATATTCGGTTTACAACATGTGAATTCTCACCTCGGTGGCATGTCGCACACCTTGTGTGGCTGTTTATGTTGCTTAATAACGTGTTTAATTAAAAGTTTATACAGTGAAACCTGTGTAAGTTGACCATTTGCGGTGCAGTACTTTGGTGGTCAACTTATAAAGGGGGGGTAATGATTTTTTTTTTTTTTTGTCATTTCTTGCACCATGTATTCATTTTTTGACTAATTGACACTTATTCTTTCTTTTCAACTCACTTTCATTGTTTAGCATTACTTTGAAACAATAATTTAAAATGTTATTTAAATATTTTTAGAGATTATTTTCCCAGAATGACATATAATGTGTCATGCAAATTTAAAATTTCAGTAAATTGATCAAAAAAAAAAAGTATTATTGTTTATGAAAAGTTACTCATTTGATATTAATAGTTCCTAAAAATTCATAGCTAATCAAAAATTACAAATTTTTCGCTTTATTTTTTTCTCATATACATTTATAACCCCATGATGATCTACTCAAACTCAAAATTAGGTTTAGTTATGCTGCTGTTTCGTTTAGTTGGTAAAATGCTGGTCTGACATCAAAAATATTCTTGGAAAGCTATAAAAAAATAATAATAAAAAAATAATAATTTGCTAAATAAAATTTTTAAAAATAAACCAAGTGGTCAACTTACAAAGGGTTTTTTACAATACTCCAAACCAAATTTGGTGTTCATTAGTGGTCAAGATAGACAGGTGGTCAAGATAGAGAGGTGTTCAAGTTACAGAGGTTTTCCTTCATTATATAAGGACTAATTCCGTTCCAGACAAAAGCTGTCAACATAGACAGGTGGTCAACTTACAAAGGTGGTCAACTTTACAGGTTTTACTGTACTTATTTATTTATTATTCATATTTATTTAATATTCATTTCTCAAGCGTCTCAAATACTAATTGTTTAAGTATATTTAAATTCTTTAATATTGTGGTTTAGTTAGTTTTAGTAAGACAAGAAGTCATGTCTCACAACAAATTCTCACCTCTGTTATCTAAACACAAATGCCATTCCTCATTAACACGTAGCAGTAATAACATCACATTTTATTTTCCATGTTACAAGGGAGCCCCCTTAATTATTTTCAACCATAGTTGAAGTTGTGAGATTTTTGTCGAAAAACAAGATGATAGATTTTGCTTTAAAAAACTCAGTGTTCTGACTTCTCACCTCCGTGAACTTGAATTTCAGGGATGTAAATTATTGTAAAAAAAGAAGTGAATATATTTTCGTATGCTAAACATGTGCAGATTGTAGCAACGAAGAAAAAAAATCCATGAAAAATGTATCTGTTATACTTATGTTTATGGAAAATTCCTCACCTCCGTGACAGACCTTATCAATGTCGTTATTTCTGAGGGGAAAATAAATGATAGAGGTTAAATACATCAATAATAGGCAGTCTACGAAAATTATAAATTGCCAGTATATCCTCGAATTTACTAAAGACTAATTTTAAACATACGTATGAAACTATTAATTAAGTCGTACTTTAATTAAGAGTGGTTAATATTATCTTCCCACTAATCATTAAAATAGCTGATTGTTTCCACAAATAACAAAATTACTACATTGATATTAAATTGGCCTCGATTTTTAATTATCAAGTTTTTTCTTTCTTTTTTTTATTTCCATGAAACAAGGCATTTATTTTTATTTTTTTTTATTTGTTTGTAAAATAATTGGAACTTAGCTGGGTGATTGTTTATGGTTACTTCTACTAGGTAACACTTTCATCTAAGAATAAAAAAAAGAAAACAAAGGGTTTCGAAATTGAAAAATACTTGCGTTCAAAAGTTACGTTTTCTGGAGAATTAACCAGTAAGGTGATTTTTGGTTTCCCACTGCAATATATATGTATTTTTTCAATAAGCATTGTTCTGCTATTATTTATAAAAACTTTTCCGATCAAAAGAGACTGTGGCAGCGAAAAATAAAAAGAAAGAAAAACAAATGTTTGTTGTAATATTTTCCCAGCCATTTACTTTTAAATAAAATGTTTCTCTTGAGTAATCATTGCACTATTCTTATAGAGTAGGAAATAGCTTTCCGATAATTTCCCATCTTACTCCTTTAAAAATAAATCATAAAAACGATCTTTAAATAACCTGTGCTATAAAATCACTTCTATTTATGTTATATTGAGTGAAATCGCTTATTTCTCTTGCACTCTTACTTTGAGATTTCAAGTGCGGGAGCTGACTTCGAAGTTGATTTTCGTATTGATAAATAAAGAGTTTTACTTTCGATTCAAATGAAATAAAGCTGTTTATTGTGTGTAAATAATAAATTTTACCTTGCAGTCTTGAATTTAAATAATTGAGTTGACTCTTTCGTTGAACAAAAAATTCCGAATCAAATAGTCAATCATTCCCAATTAATAGGATTTTTAAAATAAGATCGTTCACCCTTATGTTCTATAAAATATTATTAACAATATCTTTTGAATTCAAACATCTACTTAGAACCTGTCTCGTAGACAGCGCGAGAAGTTTAATGAAGAACGATTTTGTCTTAGTCCAAATCTAATATAGCACGATATAAATGGAATTCTTTCATTTGTGCAATGTTCTTGCTTTTATTTCATTGACATATTTCACATCGGGCATGGCATCATACTACGTATTTAATTTTTTCTCCACAGTGAATCATATTGTAAAATGCGTAGATGTTTTAATTAAGGAGATATTCGAAATTTTGCAAGTTAGGTTTTCGTGCCATTGGCATTAATTTATTATTATAAGTTTGCCATAATCTAGTATTGAATTTTCTAGACATAAGTTTACTTTTTAACTATGTCTGATTATTTTGCCTTGGCTTGTAACAACACCAGATTAGTCTTCTTTTAATACATCAAAATTAGTAGTAATGGCTCATACGAGGCAGTGAGAAGCAAAGAGATGTAAGTGGCAAAATTGAAAATATGGAGATAACCAGTGAACCTCTCCCCTGTCTTGGGGGAAGAGATGGTACTAGTAGCCCTGGTAGTTGCTGCTATACAGCATGATTAAAAAAAATCAATAAAAGCCTACCTAGGATGTTATCTTTAAACGCGTTTTTATCAAAACTTGAAAATGTCCACTTACATCCCTTTGCTTCTCACTGCCTCATATGTAAAAACTTAATTGAGCTGCATCATGTAAGTCCCTTGACACATTGCTATGAAAAATACAACGATAGACAAGTTTTCCGCCGCATTAAGTCATGCTAAGATAGTTACTTGATACGTCTTAAAACTGTCTGCCTTTATATAACAAGTTCATCTGCTTTGCCTAACTATTACTAACTTTATCGTCGATTTTTTTTTTTTAACCTTGCCTTAGCTGATTCAACTTCACAAGGCGATTCTATCATTTTCATGTCTTCTATAAGAATGCCAACGGATGGTTTTGTCTGAATAATCTTCTACAAGAATAGCCTTCTATAAGAATATCAACCGAAGATTCAGTCAGAATAGTCTTCAATAAAAATATTATTGGAAGGTTTGGTCAGAGCGGTCATCGATAAGATTATAATCGGAATGTTCAGTCATAAAGTCATCAAGAACAATTCCATAGGACGCATATATCAATTCCAAAGTTGCATAGCTTACTTTTAAAAATATGTCTTCTGCTAATTTAGTGTTGTTTCATCCTCACGTACTCATTACGCTGTTTGGACCAAAGAAAGAACTTTATTTTACCATTAACGATAGTATAATGTTGTGCTCTATTCCATCAAGTGACGTCCTGTAGTTAAGGTCTGGGAGGTTATGTTTACAATCAAAGTAGTTTTTTGGTGGAAAAGTGAATAGGAATTTAATTTTCCGACATTCACATCTGCCGTTTGCTATCATTTTCTCGCTTTCTCTCTCTAGCTCTTTAAATAAACCTGGTAAATTTTAAAAATCCCAAAACTTACCGTAAATAAAGATAAAAAAGTACACAAATTAAAAGAACATGGGTTTCATCAAACATATTATCAGTTATAAACGGATATCGTAAATAGTAATTACATCAAAATACTGTTATTCCTACAATTACTCTTACTTGTATGAATGAGAATAAAAATACTCAAAAATCATTTGGAAAGATCGTTATTGAGAACTTTGTTTTTTTTTTTTATTTTGTATGAAATACTTGAAAGTATTTACAAACGCTTAAAATAAAGTGATCGAGTTCCGAATGAAATGTATGTCATAAAAGCTACAAACTTCAATTTATATGCAATTAAAATTAATAGGAAAATACTTAAAGATGTTCATTAGCAACTCTAACAATTTTTAAACAATTTATCAATAAACGTCTTAAAAGTATTTAGCAAAATGCATTGCTGAAATTAAGGGCTGTTTTAAACAACATTTAATGTTAAGTCTTCTGTCAGTTTAAATGGTTAAATAAGAGTTAGGTCTTAATTCATTTTCTCACAAGTTGACAAATGAACATTTATTATGCTTGAAGTATCCGCCTTATAGCCTCTCAAGGAGTTTATGGGCTAGACATATAATCACATAAAACGTGTGAGATTTAAAAGGCTGTTTATATTGAAAGCTTCCTTATTGCAAAATATAATTTCAAGATTTAACCGATTCTCATCCCAAAATTTTATTTCCGACTTATATTATAGTCAATAAATACAACATAATTTCAATTCACTTGGCTAGATTTTAATAAGATACATTTGACAATTGGGAATAGTGAACTAAAGGTGGCCAAAATTAAGCTTTAATGATTTTTCATATATTTTCTGGTGAGATGCATTTTTTTACGTTGACTTTTACTTATATGAAACATATATCAAGAGCAATTTCTTTTCTGCGATAAAATATAACCCTTTTTATGATAAAATGTCAAAATTGTAGGTTGTGAGTCACCTTGAAGTATACTGCCATGGGCAGATAAAAAGCAGTAATTGCACATTTTTTCATTTTTCATTGTTTTGCATCTTTGTCATCTATTGTACGTTTACTTTACTGTACAAGCTTGCTCATTTGGTTTCCGCTGAAAAAAAAGGCGCGAAAAAAAAGTTTAATTCCAACTTTTCCCTATCGATAGTATTGAATCTACACATTTCTTCTAATATCTCAAAAACTTATTTCTGCAGATGCTTCCATTTACTTGCCCACGATAGTAAAGTGTTCCAAAGGATGTCCATGTGTTCTATCACTTTTTAAATGTAAAAAATTATCGGAATGCTATTTTTAACTCTAGAAGAGTAAAGCATTGATTACTTACAGGAAAATTTTATTTAAAAGGAAATTACTGGGAAAATATTACAATATTTTTTTTTTTTTTTTAATTCTTCGCTGTCACAGTCAAGGTTTTTATCAATGATAGCCGAACAATGCTTACTGCGAAAAAATAAAATATTACAGTGAAACACCAAAAGTTACCTTACTACTTTAGTTATCTTTCTCTTAATATGTCCACCTTAGGAACATGCTTATGGTCAGCATTTTCAAGAATAAAAAATATTATTGTAATACATTTATTAGAGTTTCAGCGAATTAAAGTGAATGCAGTCAACCAGAATGAATTAATGTTTCAGAAAATCTTAAATCAAAGGGCTAAGAAATTAGGCACATGTAAAAAAACGAATAAATACCTTTGTGCTGCATATTAAGTGAATAAATTAACCAACGTTTGAAGCGCAAAAATTGCAAATTACTGCAGACACGTGTTTTGGTGTTGCAAGGAACGCCTTTGTCAATGCAAATAAATGTGAGCTTCTGGATGAAAAGTCATCCGAGGAAAGAACTTTTCATTTTATTTATTACTTATTAGGGAACTTTCCCAAAATTACTAAACTAATGAAAATTATGTATGTCATTTTGGATCTACATATACATGTTAGCAAATATTTTTGATAGCTTGCCTGCCCTAAAGCGAATATTTTGGGGGAAAAAAAATAATTTCTTTTTTTTTATAGTTTTTTTCAATTTTTTTAAGAGCACATTTTTAGTACTCCACAAACGTTTAATTTTTTGTTTCTATGATAGTTCATTGCTAAGGTTTAGCCAGTTAAGTTCACCAGAAGTTGTATTTTAAGAACTGGAATTTTAATTTAATGATTCCAGGGGCTCCAAGACTAGGAGAATAAATTAAAAGCTTTAAAAAAAATAAATATATTGACAAGTTTAATTGGCAAAAAAATTAATATTAATATTAAAAAAAACTTAAAGGTTTTTTTTTTTTTTTTTGAAATTTTTTTTTTTGATAGATTTCTATTTTTCTGATAACTTCAAGTTTTTTACCTCTTCACCTGAATTTTAAAAATATTATTTTGCAAATTTCTAGTTATATTTTGAACTCGAATTTAAACATTACATCAGCATTTAAAAATATTACTAGGTTTTTCGAATGTAAATCCGTGAATTTCAATAAAATTGCAGTATTTTTATTAATTTTCGGACTGTAATAAAATGTTTAGTTCAGAACTGAATACTTTAGTTCAGAACTAGAAATGTGTATAGAGTATTTGGCGTAACTGTAAAATTAGCTTTTTTTTGCTAAAATTTTCTTTCTAAAAATGTTTTAAACAAAATAAACATTTTTTGTTCATTTTTCTAATTTCAACAAATTTGACATTAAAACAAATATGCAGTTTGTCGGTACTTGGTTCGTTGAAAAACGAGCTCTGAACGTTGGCGGGCCCCTTATAATTAGCCACCTAATTTTAAGATGTGGATGTATTTTCATCTTTATAGCGGCTTTTATACCATCATTTTTTTAGAAAAATTTATTTTGATATATAGTACATAGTTACATTTAAAACGTCATGTATTTTTTATGCTAAACGCTTTTCCCCACTGTTTTTTACTCATTTATTTTATTTTTTACGATATTTAAACTTTTTTGAGCAATAATTTATACTTATGAAGGTTGAAAATTCTTGAATTATAATTCAACCAGAAGCTTATATTAAGACATCCCCTTTAGTTCTTCTAATAAATGTTTTGTATTTCTCAAACATTAAATACACCTATAAAAATAAATTGATCCATTTCAGTTTTCCGCTCATGTAACGTGACGTATATATTATGTAATAACTTGTAACGCTATGCTTATTAAAAAAGCACAGTTGGAAAGGTGACATTAAGGAGAATCAATCAATCTGAGCATAGCAATTGCTTCCTTAAGCCCTATCAGAGCTCTCGATGGGGAAATGAAGGGATTAGCTATATTTTTTTCAGTGAACCCATAGATTGGGAGAGACAATGTAAAACAAAAACGGCATGAATTGTCAAGATACGGTTAGTTCGTTAGTGCGATATTTCTCATGACAATTTGACTGCCACACAGAGTTAAAAAAGGAGATTAGACGTCACAGGGTATGGCAGAAAAGCCTGTCTTAGATTTTTTAAATGTATTCTCTAGAAAACATCTTGAATCGTGCTTTCAGGCCACATAAATTTCTAAATATAAATCGCTGTTAACCGTTTTAGCAACAACTAGTTTGAAGGGAGGAAATGTCAACTAGGATATAAAAATACAGACGTTGAAAGATTAACTTTAGAAATATAGGATCATATTGCAATGTTTTGCGTAAAACTGACTAAATATTTAGTTATAATAGCAAAAGCTAGTAAAAAAAAATAATTTTGAAAAACAAATGTTTTTCTGATACATAGCTTTTAGGTATCAAATATTGTTTTAGGTATAGCTTACATATTTTTTACGATGTACTTTTTATCATAAAACAAATGTGTAATTCAAGAGTTACTGTTAGTTGAAACAAAAGTTTTGTTTGAAAACATATGATAGTTAGATTTAGCGAAGATAATGTATCTAATAAGAAAGTAATGATAATAATGAAGAAATTAAATTATTGACTTTGTTGAGTAAAAAGTTTTGCTTTTAGCTTTTGTAAAAAACGTTGTAATTTGACTTAGTTTACTTTTAGGAAAAGTTACATAACGTATCCAAGTAAAATACGAAAAAAATTGCTTTAAAAAAATCATTGCTTGATTAGAAAACACATGCATTGTTTATTTCAGACGAGCTTCTGTAATTGTTTTGTCATTTCAAAACAAAGTTTGCACCTTTTTTAATTAAATTATTGGAAGAGGAATAGCGTATGTTTGTAGCGTGTATTACTCTATTAGATTCTATTTGCTACATTAATACTTTCATATTATCTGGTGAAAGTGATTTATCTTTGTTACGTTAAGTGACTGTTGGTCTTGTTTAAGAAAAAACAAAACAACACAGAAACTACGAGGAGGAAGATTGAGCATTAATAATGCAAATAAAATATTTGTGAAAAAAAAAAGTTTTTTATTTCCTTCAGACATTCTAATTAATTCATGTGTATACAGTAGCAAATTCGAAATATTGCAATTAACAATTGTTAAAATCATTAAATTCCAGTTTGTGTTCAATTTCACATTTATTAAAAGCACCATGAAATACGTATTCCAAAAAATCAATAAGTTAAAAGATGCATTTTAATAACTTTCTAAAAAATCACTGATTCGGTTAAAAACATATTTAATCACGATATTTTCAATTTGTCTTCTTTAGATTTTTTTGCGTATCTCTTGCGTGTATAATATAGAAAATATAAATTAAAAACCTAGTTTTCGAAATAGTTCATCATATATTTAATGTTTACATGTAAAGGTGTAGAACGTGATATCGCTGTCCCGGTTGAACAATGACGTAACTACAAAATTAATTGAAAATGAGTTATTGTCGTCACTGGCTCCAAACGTGGTTATCCCATTCAGAGGAACACTAACAGCTTTGTTTCTCAACTTTTTGCCACCAGGGCAGTAATTTCAATATGTTTCATGATGAGGTAATTAACAAATCTATGAGTATAAATGTGCGATTACTTTTGTTTAGAAATGACTTTTAGATGAATTAGACATGACACGAGGGTCAAGAATATAAGCTATCCTATTTTAGCTATATCTTTACAAAAACCTTTAACTTAGCATTCATGTAGATGCTCATATTTGAAGCAATAGATTTTGAAGAAAGCTCCCGTGAAATTTATGACCGACAAAGGCTTTAAATATGTATCGTTATGGCTCTTTAAATGTATTTTTTAAATAAAAATGAAAGTTTAAATTTCAACCATATCAAATGTACTTGCCTACCAATGCAGTATTTAGGCTGTATTCTTCTTTTTCACACACTGTTTAAAACTTCTGAGAATTACACATTAACTTGCCACTGTTGTCCTATACATATTTACTTCCAAATGAGGTAGTGAGAAGCAAAGGGATGTAAGTGGCAAAATTAAAAATTTGGAGATAACCGGCACAAATGTTACGTGAGCCTCTCATCAGTTTTGGGGCAAAATATAGTACTAGTAGCCCTGAAAGGTGCTGCTGCTATGCAGAATGATGTAGAAAAAACTTTTCAATGAAATCCAACCTAGGACCTTACCTTTAAACGCGTTTTACGCAAAACTTGAAAATGTCCACTTACATCCCTTTGCTTCTCACTGCCTTAAATGTATTTTGCAGAACGCTAACATGTTTTTCCCTGCGTGATAAAGTATTAGTTCTTTGTCCGTTATAAATCATCTAACCAAATCCACAGACTTACCAAAATCGCTCTATTACCGGTTGCAAAATCTGCGAGTTGAACAAAGGTTTTCTTATTACAGTGAAATACGTGTGAGAACTCAGAACATTTAATGCTAGCTTTATGATTTAAAAAAATGTTGATACTAAATTTCTAAATTTTCATTTTTCTGAAGTTAAGAAGAAGTTATACAGAAAGATATTGAGGGCAGCAAGAAATGCAAGTAAAACATTTTTTGCGTATATATATATATATATATATATATATTTCAAGAAAACATGAACCATTAAAAAACAGAACATGTCAAAAATACAAAACTTGAAAGGTAACAAATGGGGGAAAAACAAATATGTAGGTGTGTATGTGTGTGAATGTGAGGGGTTAGAAAAAGAATATAAAAATCTTAAAAACGAAATTGAAATTTTTCTGTTAGGCCTAAGTTCATATGGAGAGGAAAAAGTGGGGGTACCACTTCGCCCAACACAGCATAACATTTATTTCCCATGATTGCAAATTGCAAGCTATTATTTTTTTTAACAATTAGTAGAACTTTCAGGGCATCGCATGCAGTAGCGATGTAGAGAATAGTAGGTACATGTGAACTTTTTTTTCATTTCTTTATTTTTTAAAAAACTATTATCATTTTTTATAGCAAAAATGTCTCCGTTATTAAAAACTGAACAGTCTTTTCTTAATGTATTTATTTTGTTAAAGAAAATTACTTTTAAAATTCTCTAATTTATTCCATTTTGAAAACATGTCTTCAATTTTTCGCATGTCCCCTATAGCAGGGCATGTATGAACACATGAGCTAGATTAAAAAGCAGAATAATCATTATATTTCAAAGAAAAACCTTTTTTGTATGAAGCATATACGTATGTACAAAGTAAATTGGAGGATTTGTACCGCATACTGTGTCAGTTTATATTGTACAGCAATGTTTCAACAGGAAAATATTCTTCTCAAAAATATAATCCCACTTATTGTCAGATTTTGTGCCAGATTCTGACTAACGGATACAAAAGAAAAATATTATAAGACTAAGGAGTAAAAAGCATACTTAATTATGTAAAGATTATCCCTATCACATATTGCTTTTAATCTTCATAGAGAAAATGATAAAGTATTTTAAACGGGTTTTGAAATAAAGTTTTTTAATTAAATTGAAATAGTTCTTGTCCTTGTATTTCCTGTAACTGTTCTTTTACACTAAATATTTGATTAACTATTTAGTTGAAACACAAATGAATAATAATCATAATTAAATACCTGAATTGATCAATAAAGTTTCAAATTAATTGAAAAATAAACTTATAAATTGATAATAGAAAAAAGAAACTTATAAATATTTACACATGTTTAAATTCTTTTAACGGATCATATGGAATCAGTTCACATATGTTCTAGGTTACGTGTTCCTATCAGCTGCGTCAGAATTATATTCTAAAAATTTGATCAAATGTGCTTACAGTGGTTTGCAATAAGTTTAACTTATTGGTTAGTTTGAAACGTATTTTTACCAGAAGAAGACAAATATGAATGATACATAACACCTGCTAAAACAAAGCAGCTGTTACCACAGAAACAAAGACCGACTCATTCCTCTAAAATGTGGGCACTGTCATTACTTTAGATTTAAAAAAAAATATTGCTTCAAGTGATCTTAGTAAATCGTACCATGTTCACATATGCTCTTCCCCTAAAAGATTATGGACGTTGTAATTGCAAACGCTAAATTTTTACATAATGAAGTTATGAACAAGAATGAAGATGAACAAGATGTAATTTATTCCACTAAAACATCTACTAATGAGAATTAATTAATTAATTTATTTTTCCAGTAAATAATATCAAACTTTGGCAGTACAGGTGGCAAATTGAATACATTTCTGTAGTACTGAGAAAACTTTTTTCTTCCCATTTATGAATGTGTCTCGTCACCTCCATTTTGCAGAGTATGCATTGTTGGGACATAAACGTTTTTACATAGTTGTAATAGGAATCCTAGAAACTGAGTACATAAAATTCATAAAACGTTAACAGAGTGCCAAACCAAAATATGTTTGCAAATTAACGAATGTCCTTTATTCACTGCATTTCTATGCTTATATTTACTTTAAACTTATCCACATTTTAGGTTCATGAAAATCAGATTAAAAGTAAAAATACAAAAGGAAGAGTAAGGAATGATACGCAGCAATTAAAAGGTCTGATTTTCTTGAAATTATCCTTAAAGTTTTTTTTTTAACTAACTTTAACGCGTGCTTCACAAAAAGTAATTAACGTAATATACAATATGTCTTAATACATATTTCATACACCAATTCATTTTAGACTCAAAACTACTCTTTCGTTTCAAACAAGTGCACTAAGTTCCTGTATTTATAACTTAGTAAGTATTTTTCTTAGAAATGCAGCTTGCCGTGCAAGAATAAATCAATGCTTATCAGTGAACGAAAGTTTCTTGACCGGTATAATCTTTTTGACATTCAAAGTTTAAGCATCAACATGTTTTTTGTTAGGCAAATGTTAGAACTACGCATACAAAGCCACTCATAATAGAGAACAAAATGTAAGTATCAGTTTTTTTATGATAAGTATGAGAAAAACATCTCAGAAACGTAGCTGAACCAAATTATCGATTCTTCTCTAGGAAAACATTACTATTTTTGTACTAATTGTGCACTCAATAATCAAAAATATGTATTCTTTCTGAAACAATAATGCATTGTTAATGCTATAGTTTTGTCACGCAAAATCGTGATTCATCGGTTAATCTTTTCTTTTATCCAATTAATGCTGGTTCTGTTTCAAAGTTTTCTCTTTAAACCAAAATGTCTCTTCATTTTGGATATGTTCAAAATAAGTAATGGTTTTTGTTTAAGTTATCACACATATTTTGTATTACTTATATTTCTAACCCAAGATGTATCTATAATTTTGATTGATTTTAACTACAGTTCTAACTTACATTTCGCTCATTTGGTTTGGAGAATTGTTGAGCAATTTAAATATCATTGTACAATTTCCTTTTGAAATAAAGCTAATAAGCTAACTTTGGGAAGTCCTTAACTCCGAGGGCATTGCATTTAAATTAGAAGATTAAATGCCAGCAAAATTTCAAACCATTATCTCCCGTACAATTTACGTAAAATTGAGTTAATTAACAAAGGGCTGCCAAGATAAGAGAACCGTTTCCCTTTCTTAGTAATGTTACATTTTTCTTTGGATTTGAACATTACTAGTATTTCTAAACGAAAATAATAATGTAAGTTGTATACTTTATAACAGTTTAATTTATTTTCCAACTTTCAGATTTTTTTTTATTAAATGATTTCGTATCATTGCTTTTGATATTGAGTTTTGAAATTATAGTCAGAGAAAAGGGTGCATTTTTAAACTGTTTCCAGTGCAATTAATTAATATCACGTGGGCATTTTAAAATCGTTATATGTGCTTTCGGCATTTTATGACAGTAATTTAACTAATCGTTAAAACTCAAAAAGCAATTTTTATATTCGTACTTATTAACTATGCCAACTCTTAATGTTTAATCTAATATTTTCGTACAACGCAATTCAATTATGTTTTCAAGATGCAGTTTAAATTCCTTTTAAATGAAAAGTCACAAATTTAAAGTAAATTATTGCACCTACATTCGAAAACTATGGGAAGAAATTTAGCATCTGTTAGTATTTTATTGTCAAGACAAACCAGTCAACACCCTTCTTTCGTAATTAAAAGTACATTATGGTTTTAAAAGTTTGTTCTGTTTTTGTTGAGGAGTAAACCTGATGTCATTATAGGCTGCAAAACGGCAGAACACACCCCCTCCTCTCAAATTTTGCACCTAAATGCTCATTTCTTTCTTACTGGTTTGACAATGAAATGTACTGCACTTTGTTTAAAACGGAGTTTACCCATTGTGTAAAGTTTAAGCAGAAATCTAATAATCCAGGGGGGCGGAGGTTGTGCTAAGGAAATACTTAAATTTAATCCTATCCTCATCCACTTTAATCCTTCACTTTAATCACTAAGATATTTGACTGTTGCTCCGATGCGACGATATACAGAAGAGTCGCATGAAAGGTCGCGCATATTTCTTTTATGCATTTTCCATGCATGCAAATGTTTGGCCTTACTAGCACCTGAACTTTGTGAGTCTAGTGCACTTGTCGTTTTGTATTGTGATTTAAGGTAATTTTTATGGCGAGGTGCGCTTATGTTAGAACAGAAACTGTGTTTAAGGGATACATGGACTCCCGAGAAGGAACGTAGAGGGGTTTACAAATACCAAAAAAAAAAAAACGAACCGTTTGAATTTTAGTTTTAGGATCCGAAAATGGAATTAAATTGGTCTTTTTCTGCCCGAAATAATGATCCGATCAGTTTAAATTTAGCGCCATTTGAAACCGGCGAAAAATTGCCCTGAAATTGCTTTAATTCCTTCGAATTTCAAAAAATAAAAAATAAAAACCAAGACTGTAAAGTCACCGGGAAAAAAAAATCATTTTTAAGCCTAATGGAACAGAATTTCATATCGGAAAATTATCGTTCGCGCGGTTTCATTTTAAATTTAAATAAGCGTAAATAAAAGTATTCTGAAGGTTGCCCTTTTTTTTTTCTCAACTGTGACGAAATTAAATTTTATTTTTGTTTTGAGGTATAATTTCCCCTTTTGATTATTATTTGGTGATTTATCTTCTTTCATCTTTTTTTGTACTGCCAGCAGAAGATAATCAAGGATTTCAGTTGTATTTATGAAGAGTTGCGTTTAAATTATTCGGGAATTATTGATTTGCAGTTTCCTTTCTTCAAGAATGATTATATTGACGAAAGATTTTGCATGATTTTTTTCTCTCTAATTGAAGTCGGATCGTTGAACATGAGTCACTTGACATAAATTTTATTTACGAGGCACACCGTGCAAAGCCGCGCAATGCAGCTAGTACTAAATAAATAGAAAATTGAATGCAAGAAAAAATCATAATAACAATCGCATGTATCTCTCAGATACAAACAGCTGATGTGCATACTACTGCTAGACTTTCTAGAAAAATTCAAATGATGACTAGGAGTAAATCTGGGGTAGGAAGAATAATATCTAAAGTCAACGTTCTCTGGTGTAAATTCTGGTGTAAAATCACTCAGAAACGTTTGATGGCTGGAAATTTAATAAAAAACGGACTTTCTGGAGAACCATTAAGATGGATATACGAAATGTGCGTACCTATTACGAGTATACCTGAAAAAAATGTTACAAAGCTAGTAAATTAGTGCGCCAAGGCTTTATCTCGCCCGTCAAGACAGCATCCGCAAAGCAAAGAAACAAAAAGCCATAACTAATTACAGCGGGTCCGTATTTCGGAGTAGTTACCATGATTTTTACATCTATTAGATAAGTGATTATTAG
The DNA here is from genome assembly GCF_026930045.1 of Uloborus diversus. NCBI lineage: Eukaryota > Metazoa > Arthropoda > Arachnida > Araneae > Uloboridae > Uloborus > Uloborus diversus. The sequence continues at coordinate 48,228,307 of NC_072740.1, read as the reverse complement.
ATTTCTTGAAACTAGTATAAAGATTTCCCTTAAAAAGAAACCTTTCATGGACTATATTTTCTTGTATACTTATAAATCATTAACGATTAAGTTAACTAAAATAGTAGGCTAAAACTATTTTTAAAAGTTTTAGCCTATACTTTGAAACAATCTTTAAAACTTTATCATAAAATAGAAGGTTTCCAGACCGAAATATTTGCAGCAAATTGTACTGAAAAGAGTAAACGTCAAATTTGTATACCACGTGACTTGCGGAGCGAAACATAAAGCTAGCCCTTTTTTCTCTCTCTGCGAGCACATTTAAGGTAGTGGGTAAGACAACCTACTTTTTAGGTTAATTCCATGCGTGACTCACACTACAAATTGAGAATATTTAAAGATACAAATATCTAATTTATCTCAATCTTATTGAAGTATTATCTCCTATTTTTTCCTCAGCATTACTAATTAGCATTGAAACAAACTATTCAACCTATTATTATTTACTTAAAGTTTTACATGACAGTTGGAAGCGTTGAAATACTAATGTGACTCACACTACATGCAAAAGGAAGTGATATTTTAGAGATGTTTATATCTTTGGATATCTTCCTCTTTAGCAAAATTAAAAATAAAACTTGTTCTATTTATGTATCAAAAAGATTCAAAATTAAGAAAAATATGCAATATTTATTAATATACTCTATTTTGAAATATTAGCTGGCTTTTCCCATGTGTAACTCTCATTACATATAGATTGTAACTCACACTACAGCTTCCGATTTCAAAATACAAAACAAATCCTACCCATTAATTTTTCAACATTGACATATTTTAGACAACATAAATCTCAAAGAACATGTTTTAATGCAGAATTACAAGATTTAAACTAACCCATAACATAAGTATTGAAGTAAAAAAATTTGAAATATATAATTCATGCTCTGATTAATCGCCTCTGGAAGTTTCTTTGTAATACTATCAGAAAAAGTTATATCTACGTCAGATAGATCGTCAACTTTAGGCCAAGAGAAACGCAGGAATCTTATCCAACTTTAAAAGTTTTACGGTTACGGCACATAAGTTTGGCTTGCCAAAAACTTGACCAACAAAATACTCTACTAGTTTTTTGCCAGAAAAAGGAACGAGAATCAAGTCCCCAGCATTAAAATTTGAAGATTTTTCATGTATGTTTTCTACGTCTTCTGGTTCTTCAAAGTACACATTTGTGAAATTGAATATATTTTTATTCATCTCCCCTGATATTAAAGAAATTTTTAGATTGTATGGGGATACTTTCTCAAAACCATGAATCCTCCTTGTTTCAGGAATCGGCTTGATTTCAACCCCATTTGGTGCCCACAGCTTATCATAATAAGACATTTTGGATGTCATCAACTCCTGTGGAACATATATGGAGTGAATATTCGGACAAATCCCTGCCGCTATTTGCGTGAACTCTTTAGCAGAATGGCGGTCAATTTTCCTAGATAAGGTTATATTATAAGGTAATATATTATAAGGTAAGGATATATTCCTCCCTCACTTGGCTAGTGGCAGAAAATTGCCGTTGAAATTTTCCTTCTATTAGGGTACCCAAATAAAGTTTATTCGTTGACGTTCTATCTCAGTTTTGTGAAAATCTAAATATTTCCCAGCTTCCTTAATCCTTCTTTTTTTTTTTTTTTTTGCTCTGCTCTACGCTGAGATGGAGTTTTAGTCGAAGAATTTATTAGTTTGTATGAATTTTATAATTTTGATGACGAATTTTGTCATCAAAGCGCAAAAACTCGCAAAACGAAACCAAATTGCAACTCACGCTACACACACATTTATATTTCGATTAGTGTTCAAAATTATATCAAATGAATTGTGAAAAAGTATTGGTATTAAGTTATAGAACGAAAATAAAAATATTGGAGCTAAAATTACAGGAATTATTTAATAAAAATAAAAAATCCATGTTTTGTGTGACTTGCACTACATGTATTAGGCTTTTTCAAAAATGCAAAATTTGACTCTGTTTAAGTTATTATTGTAAAAATTTGGTATGCATCCTTAAAGTACTGCAAAAACACTTTTTAGAAATACTAATATAATACACATCAACTTATCATAAATGTGAAAAAGATTCCTATGAAAATGATTAACTTTGCATGCAAAATCACGTATTTACAAATGTCTTTTTGATGCTTGTTTGTTGCCAGATGCAAAACATAAAAAACAATTTTCGCATAGATGATGTGAAATTCAATCTATTTACTATAAAAAAGGAGAAGCATTTTAAATAAAGCATTTTTTAAAATTTCACCAATTGGGAGTACTTTGGCATGGAAATAGCCTTTAAACAAAGAGATCTTCGTCGGATCCCACTGCTCGCATTTTCTCCTGAATAAAATTCAGCACAACTAGCCGTAGAATTCTTTGCTTTTTTAACCGTAAAATTTTATCGTAGTTAGTACGTTTTACATTGAAAGTTCAGTTTTCATTTTTTTTCAGCAATATGTAGTTATATGTAGCAATACAGAAATTTCTACAGACCAAGCACATCTTTAGAAATGTACTGTTCTTTTACTGACTGTGACAGCAATACAAGTTACCATAAATTTTATAAATTAAATATCAAAAGTCAAAAGTGTTTCTAGCTGTTTTCTAGTATTCAAAACAATGTTGAAGAAAAAAAAAATTTTTTTTAAGAAAACAGTGAGTACATAGCCTCCATTTGTTGTAACTATAACACAGCTTCTGTTTTAAACCTAGTTTCTGACATCCTTCCCGAAGATATCAAAAATTGTAAAAGGCACCCTTGAGGCAAAAAAAAAAAAAAAATATATATATATATATATATATAAAATATATATATATATATATATATATATATATATATATATATATATATATATATATATATATATATATATATATATATACACACTACTCAACTGTCTACTTTTTTTGGCGCAAGAGAATGGTTTATTGATTTTAAGCATCAGTTCTTTCATGATTTTGCGTGTACACGTGCAATATCAGAACTTCGTTCTGAGTTGAACTTTTTTCTTATTCTGGCTTCTATTCAGCGACATCAACTGTATCAATAACAAGGTTAATATACTTAGGCTTCGACTGTAATATTGTCTCAATCAATACTTGATTTGAAAAAAAAACGTATGATTTTACCACATATATATATATATATATATATATATATATATATATATATATATATATATCGTATTCAACAAAGATACTAGCAATTATTACAAACGCGTTAAAATACCAACTAGTTTTTAAGTTTCTTTCAAACATTTTTAGTAACATAAATTATATTTTTCATTCAGTAGTTTCAAGCATAAGTAATCAAACTGTAAAACAGAAGTAAACGATATAAAAACAAAAATCAGTTATTGCAATATTGCTCACGAGCACTTCAGCTAATGCTTAAAGTTTTATTTTATTAAAAGTTTTATTACGGGCAAAACCAGAACAATACCGATAATTTTGTTACTTCCATTTTTTGCTTAAAACACAGCATTAATCTTTTTAATTTTAATAACTTACATTTTATTCATTACTCATATGAAAAAGTATATTTTGGTAGTATATCATTAAGTTAAAAAATAGTTAAAAAATCAGAGTTCCTGAGCTCAATCGGATACATTAAAAAGTCCGCGTGAAGGCGTGAAGTCTATTTATAGATTTCTTTATCGATTTCACACTTTACACGAACAAATACTTTAACGATATATATATATATATATATATATATATATATATATATATATATATATATATATATATATATATATTCATGAAAAAATACGAACAGAATCAGATCCAAATATGTTTAAAGTCATGTTTTTATCAAAAGCGCATTTTTAAAATATGCTTAAAACAAACTGCTTGCTAGATTACAATTTTAAAAAAAATAATTAAAAATACATGTCATTGAGAATTTTTTGCCTGAGATCTTTCGAATGAAAGAAGTTAATTGTGCACATCAAACATTTTCCTTAAATTTGTTAGGAAGAACGGAATGTCTAATATACGGAGAGAAATATTAACATACATCAAATGTTAATCTCTTTCTTTAACTGCTATTAAGCTATCTTTACACGAAAATTAACGAAAATGTTAAAATGTTACTGATTTATTATACAAATTATTCAAAATGTCATCTTGTAAGACGATTTTTTAAACACAAATGTGTTATACAGTGCTTTTAGTTTCCCTATTTAGCATTACTTAATAAAAATTGCAAATAATTGCGCTAGTTTTCCTTCTTCATTACTATTTTACGAAATTAATTACTACCATCGTCTAATTACGCTTAATGAAATCATCTTGATTTTCGATTGCATTTTTCTTGCATGTGATGTTTACTAATTGATTCAACATTTTACAAGGAAAAAATATCCAATTTGAACACCTTTTTATTTTACCAGTCAAACAACCAGTCAACGCATTCTTCTCCAGTCACTTTAATTATAGAGTCTTAGGTTTTATTTGATTACTATCCAAAGGTTTCTACTAATTCTTTCTACTAAGAAATGGATGGGCGAAAACTACCCCCAAAAATTGCTAACTGTACAAATCGACACTTAGTTCTTCGTTAACTGTTTAAAAATAGTAATAGTGTTTGCAATAAAAATGTCTTTCAACAATGTGATGAAACTATGGAGGCATTTTACGGTACTGTTTGACAAAATGATGCTTTTAAATGTAATTTAATTCTGACTTTAATGTTTAACCACACCTTTGTTTTACATGCATTGAAAGCCTTTCTAATTTGGCTGCGTAATTGTCATTCACATATTTAGTAATAATAAAGCTGAAAGTCTGTCTGGATGCCTGGATCTCTGTGATGCGTCTAACCGTTCAACCGATAGACCGTTCGGCCGATTTTCATGAAATTTGGCACAAAGTTAGTTTGCAGCACGGAGGTGTGCATCTTGAAGCGATTTTTCGAAAATTCGATTTTGTTCTCTTTCTATTCCAATTTTAAGAAAACTTTACCGAGAAAATTATCACAACGTGGAAGAGTTAAATTACGAAATTATCATAACGTGGAACTGTAACATTGTCGAGCAAATGAAGGTAGCAAATTGACGAGAAATTCGTTATCCATTATGTGTAAATATGCAGGCGAACCGAATGACCTTTTAATTTTCAACTACGGGCAAAGCCATGCGGGTACCACTAGTTGATCAATAAAATGTTGCATAAGGGTCATTTCACAGTATTTTGTCCAAATTTAAAGTCCACAAAATGACGCTTATTTTGCCATAACTATTTAATTAATTGTCTGATTAGCATATTATTTTGTTTCGAGTTTTTCCTACCGACACACAAACTCAAAATAAAATAATGAGATAATCAAACAGAAGTTTTAGCTTATGGCATGAAACGTGTCATGTTGCAGACTCTACATTTGGACAAAATACTGTAAAATGGCTCATAAGCAATGAAAAATTTGTAAATAAATCCCGTTGAATTTCTTAAAGAAGGACATAATCAATGTATTTAATTGTTGCATTCATCTTGTCATAATTTAATGTTTAATTGATATTTTCAATTCCGAATGCAAGTAATGCGCTATAGTTATTAAAACAAGCCTAATTGCAATATATATAATAAATTTTTAAATAATAAGTTGGGCAGATTTTTCTCTGACAGTGTAATGGTTGGCAAAGTTCTTTCTCAAGTTTTTCATAATTCTGACAATATCGTAATATCTGTTTACTTCTCCAAGCAAATTATGACAAATTAGTGATTCTCGCGATATGTTATGCTGAAGAGTGTGGATTTGTTTTGAATGCATAAAACGATTAGTGTTTGCGTAAATAGCTTGTATATCAAGTTTTCTGAAAATGTTGCTGGAATATTTTGCGTAAAAGGATGAGTCGTATGTGTCTGCATGCTCCGAAAAGTATGCAAAGGTGCAATTATTTTGTAAAGTTTGAATAATTAATTGCTCAACTCAGAAATTGGATAATTATAGACATCACATACAGATAATCTTTGATTAAAAAGTAATCTTTGATAAATAATGACATGATGATTTTAAAAAAGCAACATTATATTTAAAAACAATATTCGTGTATGTTTGTTTTTGCTAATATTAAGTTGATGATTTCTCTAAAACATTTTTTTTAAAAATCTTCTAGACTCGAAAAAGTGGGTTGAAACAGAACGAAGTTTCTCGACCACGCAAATGAGTTCCCTATAAATGCACGTTTGAACATTTTTCGTTTCCATTTTTTTAAGGAAGGTAATACCATAAGAAGCTTGAAAATTAAATTTTGTCATTCTGGAAACACAATTGGCTAATCAACAAGACTGCACATGTAAAGCCAAACAATTTTACATTTTCATCATCTGCAAAACAATGTTTGTGAGTACAGACCTTTTCGTGTTCTAAAGGTAAGGACGATATATATTTTTACTAGACACAGGCCTGTACAACAGCTTTACGTACAAAAATTTACGAATTCTTCAAACTAATCACAAAAAATGAAGCATTTCTCACATAGAGCTCTTCAGAGATCATGGGTTTAGTATTTACGGGGAGTATCAGAACACGAATTTTTGTTGCTTCAATTTTTCCGTACATTACCGCTTGTTTATTCAACAACACGGCAAAACTTTCATGTTATATCTGAAAATGTGTATGTCGGAGCATAACGAAGGAGCGAGGCTGGGGATCGAAGTAAACCGCAGCGCAGTAGAGGTTCGGTACAGTTAATCTCCTTTTCTGTTGCAGTGTATAACTTTTATTTGATTCACTACAGCTGAATAATCTAACGTTGAAAATTTGGAAGTCTTGGCCCCGGCAAAATTCTAGGCCATTTTTAAACCTTATGTAGCAGAATAAAATATTGTTAGGAAAAAGGAAAAGTCTGTAACTGGATATTTTTTCTTTTACACAAGAAGGCTGGATCCCGGTGTGTAGGAGACTTGATCCCGGAGAGGAGGGGGGAAGTGTCCTTATAAGAGTTTTAAATACAAGTCAAACATTTTTAATTGCTACATTTTTATTATTTGCTCATTAAAAAAATATATCATGTCAAATTCAAAAATGAAACAAAGAAAAAACAATAGCTATGAAAAATATTTGCCAAACAATAGCAACTCCGTAATGGAATATTACCAGCATTGCTAAAAAAAAATACTTTCTCATCTGTCTTGACCAAGTATATTGTGAAAAATATGAAACAAGTATTGAAAATGGTTAAACGTTAGCGTGAATACTAATAGTGACTAGCAAAATTGATGTTTTAACAAAAAAAAAAATTCAATAATATTTCATAAGTGACACCAATAGAATCAGTTTAAACAAGTTGTGTAAATAAAAAGAAAAAAAAATAATTTCAAATTTCAAGAGGTATTTTAGAAACTTAAAGCATTCGACAAGCTTAATAGTATATTTAGAAATTGGTGTGATCATTTTTTTTTTTTTTAATTTGGTCACGTTTCTGCTAAGCAGCCGCGTCATTTCGATGTTATTCAGGTGGGTCAAAGAGTGTATATTTAATGCAAATTATACCGAAAAATAATCAAAACCACTTCTACTTAATAGTATATACATGAATTTCTCAAAGCCAGGGGGATCAATTGCCTCCTCGTGACCCCCTGAGTGACGGGCATGATCTTAAGTCAGCTTTTTGTTAAGTTTTTGATTTAATTTTAGACACTTGTAAACACCACCTTAAAACTTAAAAACTAATTCTCAACTATACATTACTGTTTCTTATATAAAAAACTGAATTTTTATTTGTATTTTAAATTTAAAAAAAAAATTCGTTTTGCACAAAATCCGTCAACATAAAATACCCCTTCGACGCCCAAAATCAATGATCAGTGGGAAAGAAAGACATAAAATAAATCAGTACGGTACGTACAGTATGCAGTAAGAAAAACAAATGCACTGTAGTTCTACTACATTGTAGATCCAGTAATGATATTTGTAACTTAAAAAAGTGAAGATGATGATGATTTATGCTGCGTGATAGAACCGTTATTATTATATATTTTTAATTACACAATATAGTTGCTTCACTAGTTCTTTTATAACGTTTCCATCAATGGTAACACCCTTTTTCCTAGTTTCTTAGATTCACAATACAAGAGCAGCTTCCATTTCCATAATTTTTGCATTTTGCGTAGATACTACTCGGTGAACTTTTACGGAATTTCTTTTCTTGACTTTTAATTGTACATATGGAAGATTCACTCATTCCTAGTTGTTGTGCTACCTTCGACGCATTATATAGTTGTTCAAGCACATAATCATTAGTTTTGCTCTGATTGTCAGAAACTTTATTTTTTTCTTTCCATCTTCTCAAGATAAAACAGCGCTCTTAGGTGTCAATGTATTTTAGCAACTTTAAAATATAGAATGGAAAAAAAAAGGAAAATGAGGAGTAGATAGTTATTTGTATAAGCGATGTATCAGACTAGTACGATGCGGGAACTTCCGCTCTCAGTGATGCTAAAGGGAATGAAAGGACCATTCACAAAAAAAAAAAAAAAAAAAAAAAAGTAGCGAATAACAAAGCCGATACTTACACAGCACGATTCCCTTCCGAAATTTTTTGTGTTGCGGGCGAGGAATTCGCGTTATGTCTAAAATTCCTTACTGGAGAAAAAAAAATCGCGTTATAGTCGGAACGCGTTGTAGCGGGAGTCGACTGTATCGCCAATCTTGGTAAGTTAGCTTATATGCATGGTTTAGGCTCATGATATAAACTTCTCTCCCTTTAAGGGAGTCCAGGACACATTTAAAAAAAAAAATTTAACAGTTTAGAGTTTTGAAATGTTTTGCAATGTTTTGCACTGATTCACCATCTATTTAATTAGCAAAAACATAAATAAAATATTTTTAAAAAAAAATTCATTCGAATTCATTTTTTTTAAATGGGGTTGCTTTAAATCGCTAAAACTTAAAATATTTTTGGTCAATGTTTAATTTATTTTCAAAAATTAATGCAAATATCTAAGCCTAAATTTTTAATCGGAAATTTAAAAATATTAATTTAATAAAAAAACAGAAAATATTTGAAGAGAAATTTCGATGAATTCAAAGAGATACATTTATTTTAATAATATTTTTTTTAAAAAAATCGTTTTTTTTTTTCCTAATTTGCCGATTAAAAACTAAACTGTTCGAAAAAGATATGCTCCAAATTTCATAACTTTATCTTCTTCAGTTCGTGACTTATAAGTGTTTGAATGCGAAAAGTCGGGAAAAATTGCATTATGGAGAAAAACACGTTTGAAGCTTTATTTTTTTTATTTATTTATTTATTTTTTTGAATTTTGACAAATTATACATTTACTTTTATAAGATAAAAAAATTGGTTTGAAAGTAACTACTCGTTAATTTTCGCTCCATCCCTACCTCTCTACCATTTTTACTTGTTTTTATTAACTCCATTAAAAATGAAGTTACAAATATATATTTTAACAAATGTTCCGATTTACGCAGCATTAAGAGGTGAATCGAAACTGAGTTGAAAAATTACACGTATAAATATAAACTGTTCAAAATAATTTGATTTTACTTAAAACTGCAAGATCAAAACGAGACCAAAATGTCTAGCTAGGCAGTCGACTTACAAAAAAATCTTTAATAACATTTTTGTACGTTTATAGTTGAAAAGTGTTCCAATGCACCCCATTTTCCTGTCATTTATACATTATTTGAATTCGATAATTTGTAAAATAAATTTTGGTTCTAGGTTTTTTTTTCCTTTAAACACGCCTATTGTTTCTTAAAGGGTTGATAAATCTTAAGTCCTTAACCAGAATAATACAAATGAAAGAAATAATTATATCAGCAAAAAAGTCTGCCTTCTAATCCCGATCGTGTTTTGCAATAAAAAAGATGGTGTCAGTTTCAGTTCAGATTCATTGCGCAAGCTAAGTTTTAACAAAACGTTAGGAAACAAGCATTAATCTGACAAAATCAAAGCCAGTGCGTTTATTTATTTGAGACATCAGCACATAATTAATGCAAATATCTTGATATAACACTTCCGGGAACAAGCACGCAGATTGCGTATTGATTTTATTTTTTCCCTTAGGCCCATTTAATTAGCATACCTCACGGAATATCGTCATTTAGTCAAAGGAAACTATTAGGAAGATTTTGCACAAAAACGGAGGTAGAATTGGGCTCATAATTTTTTCAAGTTAATTTCGTCTTTTGTTATATTTTTTATGTATTTTTTTTAGGAATTTTGCGAGGGAAACTGCAATAAAAGTGGGTATGCATTAAGTCGAAAAGAGAAAAAGTCTTGCACACAAGGTATAATAGAAATTTACCTATTTCTCCATAACAGACAACATGTCAACGTTCTAAAACTGCGGAATAGCTTTTGGAACTAAATTATTATTTTTATCTTACTACGTTACTTTGTACCAAGCTCTAGTCCATTATTCGAAACAAAGAAATATAAAATAGCCTTTCGAGTTGCACTTTGTTCTTATTTTTGTGCTTAAAAATTTGTCACAAACCGTTTCACACTATTTGCTGCACTGTTATATCTTCTATTTTTGCATCACAAATTAGATAGGCTAATACAAATGTGTGTGTGTTTGTGTGTGTATACTTAACTTTAAAATAAATATTCATTTTGCTTCATTCATAACACCTCCAATTTATAATCTTTGTTTTTTTTCTTTTTTTGGAAAGTCAGTTAATTAATCATTGCAGATTGTTTTAAACGCAAAGAAAAATTCGAATCAAAAATGACCATTCAGATATTGCTTACAATTTTCATTTTAAGTGCATATATTTTTTAAAAGCATGGTTTCCTATATTTTGGTTAGTTTCACAAGAACTGTTACATTAAGTAACAATGTCTTCAACTATTTATCAATCAATGTTATTTTATCTTGTCTTACATAAAATCTTGTTCCTGTTCTTTCTTTTAATACGCAGAATATTTTGTGCTATACCTTGCTTTCGTTGATAACTTGATTTGTTAGAAAAAAAGATCAAAATTTTTACTATATGAGTTCATAACCATGCTTTATACAAATAAAAGTAAATAAGAGCAAATGTATGTCGATGATACCGACAATGAATGAAAAGTCATTAAACTATACAATATCCAGTATGACACAGACCGTCCATGCACAGACAATATGGAATGCATGAATGCGAGTTAGGCTGGCAATTTTTGAGTGCGCTGCTTCACTTTTACAACCGTTCCGTAATTTGGTGTTAAGTCCGACTTCCACAGTACACATGCCATAAGGACCCGTTTTTAGGGGAGGCAACCATTCACAGCATAACAACACATTCACACAGAGAAAGGACAGGAGAGAGAAAATACATCCATGACCGAGCAGGGATTCGAACCCAGTACCCCCCCCTTCCGTTGTCAGACTTCTCTGACAACTAGTAAAGGCGGTCGGCAAGTATGTATAATTTTTATTTTAACCACTTTTTTAATGAAAACTTCACGAATCTATCATTATCGAAGAAGAAAGACAGTAGCAAAAGTTTTTATACCATTTTGTTTTTAAAGTAGTTTGACAGATGACTACACAGACGCCGACAGGGGCGAAGCGAGGGAGTTTGGTCATAACTCCCCCCCCCCCAGAACTCTTTTTTTGAAGCTATATTCCCAATCCTAATATGTTAAACGCATTTATTTATGTTAGGATTTTTATAAAAATGATGAAAACATTGGGTGCACAAGTGGGTCTTAGGCATTTACACGTATTCATCCTAAACAGAAGTTACAACCGAAAATCAAGTGTTTACTAAAGCATTATGAAAGAGAATATAAAAATATAAGTGATTTTTTTAATTTTAAAAAAGGCCTGATAGCTAATGTTTCATAAAAAAAATCCTAAAGTCATTAAAGGAGATTATAAATTTTTAAAACTCATTAACGTTAAAAAAATTTAAAGAATCTCCCATTAAAAGAATATTTTAAGTAATCTATACATGGCTGATAAAGCAAAGTATTATTTTCAAATACACCCAAACTTGTTTTTGTGCTGTCTTTTTTTTATGCGATTTTTTGTGAGATTTTTATTTTTTTTTTTTTTTTTGTGTGTGGCATATGAAAATTATTTATAAAATGAGTGCGAGGTAGTATCTTCAAGTGACGACAGGGGCATCCCGATGGGAAGTCACTGTGACCTCCAAAAATTTCCTTATTCGGGAAATTTTTCGGGAGTCAGCAAAATTATCATCAATTGGTTTATTTTGATTTCGTTTAAATATAACATTTTGGGTTATTTTCTACGTGAGACTTTTTTATGCGGTTCCTATCCACCGCATAAAAAAAGTAACTCTTTTGCGAAAAAAACTTTTTACAGCTACTTGTAAAGTTTCGAGCAATTCTCTTCTTATGCGATTTTTTAATGCGGTGCCTACCTCCGTATAAAAACAGGTTTGGGTGAAATGATGCAAACCTAAAATTGCTACCGATCTATGCTTAAAATCTCAATGTGTAGATACAAAGAGATGTAACAACAGTTATGACCCCCTTCCCCTTTTTAAATAGAGGTACTTCTGTTTGCCCTGATCCTTAACTACTTCTTGTCAACCCTCATGACTAGTACTTTGCAATGGGTAAATAAACGGGTGACATCTAAGGCTAACTAACGATTAAACTTTTTTCCTGGATATAAAAACGCGTGTTTCCTAGATATGTTGTGATCTCTTTCTGAACAGCTAGGTATATTCATCAAGCTTCATATAAAAATGACTTAATCGCTCTAAATTAATAAAAAATCACCCCATATAACAAAAAGAAAAAAAAACGGATATTTTGTTCCTTTTTGGTTTGGATGTTAGTCGCATTTTGTTATTGCTAAGTGTTTCACATAATATATTTCATTGCTACATGCAGTGGAAACCCCGAGAATCAAAGTAAAACTGTTTTTTTTATACGATCCATGTCCCTTTAACAAAAACTATTGTGAGTGATTAAAAACTTTTGAAACATTAACCAATGCTACTTTAGTTTTAAAAAGTGGGCTGAATAAGTTTCAATGACAGAAAAGTAAAAGCTAAGCTTGCATTTTAACTTAATAATAAGAAGCTGTTATCTTTCACTTTTTTGGGATGTAACAAAAAATTATGACGGAAACAGCTTCTCAATAATAATGCGCTTAAAAAGAAGCACCATTGAAGTTTAAAGTCTTACAATGCTATTAAAATATACTTATACGAGAAAAATAATTCTAAAAATGTAGAAAATCAATTTATTATTGTTAATAACCAAAAACTTGTAAGAAATATACGTATATGATTATTTGCTAACGGATTATACTCTTATTTGATGCATTTCGTTTAAAAACCGGAGCATCGTGAAAGACGCTTTTCCAAGAATCCGTATAATTACCATGACTGTAAATTAGCTTTATAAATTATCACATATTACCCTGCCTTTAACGTCATTCTAACCGAGGAGAGGGGTTGTATGGGGGGATGGAATGTACGGATTTATGACTAACAATTCCTTTTTCGGCAGATTTGCTATGGGTCTGACATGCTGTCATGACAATGGGTCTCAGATGCCCCAACATCTATGTTTATTATAAATACATCATCTGGACCAAAATTTAAAAAATACACTTATTGGCCTCAAGTAATTATAGTGTGTGAAAGAGAACGCAAAATATGTTTTAATATAAAATTCAAACTTAAATGTGAATGGCATTGGTTTAATTGCTACAAAAGTTAGTTAACAAACAGCATTGGTGTTCAAGTAATGGGCTTGACCACGTTCAAAAGAAGAAATCGCCAACAATTGATCTTCGTGCAAAAACAATTTGGTTGCTACATGACAATTTGTGTATTTTCTTTAAAAAAAAATTGTAAGTTTCGGGGCATATAGGTTTTCCAAACATTATTCTTCTTTTCAGTTTTGTCTATCAATATATGATTCCATAAAAATATTTGTAATTCTAGCATAATACTAGTATAATAGATAAATTAGGAATATAATTTGCTACTTCAGCTACTATAAGAGGATGTTAAGAATTTGTGGTTAAACAATCATGCTCGTCTTCAAAACATTTATTAGCCAAGCAGAACGTTTTCGCATGAAATTTAGCTCAAAAGGCCCATAATTTTTGTTGTGTTACTTATTGATAATTACACATTGTTGCGGTTTAAGTAGCAAATAAAATATATGTTTAGTCTTTATTGATGTTATCAATTTCATAACAAATAAAATAAGATTCATACTAGTAATTAAACATCTTCAGTCAGTGTGGTTGCGTTATTAAATTGAGAGAAAATTTTTATTGCGAATTTCAAAAAAAATTTGGAAAAATATTTTATTAGAGACATTTCTAAAGGAGATGCACTTGTAATATATTACGCTAAATTTAATTTAACATTAATGGAAGCCAAATGTTGGCAAATACTTATCCAAAAAGTGGTGGGGGGGGGGGAGAATGAACTAGAATTCTTATAACCATATATTTGGTAGATACATTTTTTGAAATGTATTGATGGACTTTAATTCCGAGGCAAAGCAATGAATCAATTCGCATAAAATATATTAGGTACATGTTAATATAGGAATCGTATAGTTCAGAAGATGACACGTTAAGTCCAGGTAGTTCGGGGTTTTCTGGTCTTTTTGTAACATATGACGATAACTGATATAAAGTATTTAAATTAATTAACTGTCTGCGAGTTAAATTGCTGTCCAAATTATATGCATTAGAAACTTGCTATAAAACGCACGTTCAAAAAATGCATTACTTATAAAATATAAAAACCGATGTCTTGAGTTTCTAGAAAATTTCAAAACACATACGTAAATTATTTCTAAAATTATCAGTAGTAAAATGACATCATATTGAAAATTAGTAATGCGTGTTTAAAATATCCACTACTGTTTTACTAGTTAGCTTGTTTAAAAAACTCCAAATTATCCCCATAGAAAATAACTGCAAAAAACTTTAAAGAGAATTATGAATCTATAATAATTTTAAATGCAATATGGTTTTCATATAAATATGTTTTACCTGATCATAAGCATTTTTGTTAATCGCTGCTGTTTAATATCGTTGATTACATTTAGCATTTTTTAAATACTAAATATTATAAATTTTCCTTATGTATGTCGCATAATTAAAACAATTTTCCGTTCTATTATTTTTGCGCATTATACATATATATTCTGCTAAAAAAAATCGGCTAAATAATAGGAAATGATTTTTTGAAAAATAAATCAAAAATGCAATTATGGGGGTAAAACTAATGCGTTGAAACTACTCAACTTTCAGAGTAGAATATATTTAATGATATTGAAAGAAAGACTACATTATTTATGTACGCATATTTATGAAATCGTATATAAAAAAAAGAAATATATATACTTTTTACACTAGTTTTTACTATTATTGTATTGTGTTTTTTATTATTGTGAAACTTATTTGCACAATACATATATTTTATGCAATTGGTGACTTAAGGTTATTTACAATAAAGGGAAAAAAAGATAAAATTTAATTTAAAAATCGGTTTTTATAAGTGGACATTTGGTAGATAAAAGCATGATTTAAAAAATATACTAAAGCGCGCGCTTGAAAACCAATTACTACGAAAAAAAATAAAAAGCAATAGAAAATAAAAATTTGTAACTTACCTGGTATACAGTTTGAACAAATATTTCGTTGCCACGTCTGAGCGTGCGCGAAAAACACATTTGAAAGCTCTGATTAATTATATATAACAGTTTATACAGTACCACTTTTTTGCGGAATAAATCCAACAAGGTGCATCATCATCACCAACATTTTTTTATTATTATTATTTAAAAAGATAAGGTAATTGCATGTCCGTAATCAAATGTTTTAACTTCGTTTGCGTGCATGCAAATGCACGCGGACTAAATCCCGTCCACACAACGCTGTATATTGAATTCTCTCTCTCCAAACCACCGCTTGCAGTGCAGGAAAAAAACGAAAAACAAAACAAAAAAAACTAGCTTTGTTTTCGCAGCGGTTTCTCCTCGACCCCTTTCGCTTCTAGCTCCATAGTCCCGAAACGCTTCTTTAAAGCAGCTAGGTTCTAGTATTCTCCTGCAGCATATTTGCCAGGCTTTCCATCTTCAACGATCGTTGCTCGATGTCAGCGCCATCTAGCGCGTACTAGAACAAGACAGTGTTCCGGCAGCTCTTCGGTTTGCTTGGATGGAACAGCACCCTGTTTTGCATAATTCACAGGAACCTGCTACGCAACAAAGAAAGCTTCTTATGTCAAGCTATGAACAAAAGGAGCGAGCGGTCTTTTTTCTATTACCATAGAATATTTTTGAATTTATAGAATAAAAATAAAATATACAGTTTGCTTTTATCGCGTAGCAGATCGACATATACATAATTTAAATTTTATGCATGCCAATGAGCAGAAAATTTCGTATTTTCTAGTAATGCGCCGATTAATCGCGACCATTATCGGACACTTTGCCGATTTGTTTTTAGACGGCATAAATTTTTCCGATACAAAATATTTTTTTTTTCGATTAATAGGCAAAAAAAAAAATTATTTAACTTTAGCATATCTTCAAAAAGAAACTATGATGAATAAATTTATTAACTATATATAGATGTGTAAATGTAATTTTTTGCAAACATGAGTACTACTGAAAGTGTATAGAGTAAAAACAAAACAAAAAGTTCAGAAAGTGCGTAAAAGTAAATGAAATATGAAAAAAAATGACCCTCACAGCTGATACGGGTCATTATCCAGAATGTGTAACTTATGAACGAAATTATTTTTCAGTATCAAAACCTTTTTTTTCCCATTAGTACATGAAAGTGTTGCCTACTAGAAGTAACCATAAACAATGGCCCATCTGAATTCCAATTTTTTTTGCTCATAAATAAAAAAAATACCTTATTCAGGGAATAAAAAAGTGAGAAAAACTTATATTGTTTAAAAAAAAGAGGCCAATTAAATATCAAAAAAGTAATTTTGTTAATTGTTCAAACGATGAGCTATTTAAATGATTAGTTGGAATCTAATATAATTTTCTCTTAATTAACGTACAGCTTAAATTTTTGTTATCCTTTTAATTCAAATTTGTGTTGAAAAATAGTACAGTATTAATTTATTTCCAAATTGGTAAATTTGAGAATATACTAATATTTTATAATCTTGATAAACTGTTTAAAATTGATGTATTTCCCCTCCATCAGTTATTCTCACCTCAGAAATAATGACATTGGTGTGTCACGGAGGTGAGGAATTTCCCATTAACATAGGCCTAATGAATCAATTTTATGGAAAGAAATTTTTCCTCTGTTGCTACAATCTGCATATGTTAAACATATGGAAACATGCACATTTCATTTTTTACATTAATTTACATCCCTGAAATTCAAGTTCACGGAGGTGAGAATCCCCAATAACCACACTTGGTTTTTGAAACAAAATCTATCTTCTTGTTTTTCAACAAAAATCTTATAACTTCTCTACGGCTGAAAAACCAATGAGATGGCTTCCTTGTATCATGGGAAATAAAATGTAATGGTATTGCTGCCACCTGTTAATGAGAAATGGCATTTTGTGTTTGAGTAACGGAGTTGAGAATTGATTGTGTGACGTAATTCCTTATCCAAATAAAACGAACTAAAACACAATATTAAAAATTTAAATATGCTTAAACTATTAGTATTTGAGACACTCGTGAAAGAATCAATAAATATATATATATATATATATATATATATATATATGGGTCACATTCTCCAGAAAGATCAGCAAAGTTAGGGTGGTTAAAAAAAATTTCGAGCTAAAATCCAACCCCCATTTCTTTTTCTTTTTTTTTCTTTTTTTAGGACTTACTTATGGATCATTCTCCAAAAAACTTAACTTTTGAAAGCAAATATTTTTAAATTTCGAAACCTTGTTTTCGTTTTTTTTTTTTTTTTCTTTCTTACATGAAAATGTTACCTACTAGAAGTAACCACAAACTTTGACCCAGCTAAGTTCCAATTGTTTTACTTATAAAGAAAAAAAATAAAAAATGTCTTTTTCACGGAAATGAAAAAAAAAAATTTTTTTTAACATTTAAAATTTGATGCCAATTTGATAAAAATGTAGTAATTTTGTTAATTGTGCAAACAATCAGCTATTTTAATGATTAGTGGGAATATAATATTAAACTCTCCGAATTAAAGTACTGCTTAGTTCGTAGTTTTAAATGTATGTTAAGAAATAGTATTTAGTAAACTTGAGGACATACTGGCAATTTATAATTTTGGTAGAATGCCCATTATTCATGTATTTCTCCTCCATCATTTATTTTCACTTCAGAAATAATGACATTGATAAGGGCTGTCGCGGAGGTGATATTCACGGAGGTGAGGAATTTTCCATTAATATAGGCCTAATAGATACATTTTTCAGGGATTTTTTTTCTTTGTTGTTATAATCTGCACATGTTAAGCATATGAAACATGGTCACCTCTTTTTTTACATTAATTTCCGCCCCTGAAGTTCAAGTTCACGGAGGTGAGAAGTCAGAATAACCACACTAAGTTTTTAAAGCAAAATCTATCATCTTGTTTTTCGAAAAAAATCTCACAACTTCAACTATGGCTGAAAATAAACAAGGGGGCTCCCTTGTATCTTGGAAATTAAAATTTGATATCATTACTGCCACGTGTTAATGAGGAATGGTATTTTGTGTTTAGGTGACGCAGGTGAGAATTTATTGTGTGAGATGATTCCTTGTCCTACTAAAACGAACTAAAACACAATCTTAAAAAATTAAATATACTTAAACAATTAGTATTTGAGACAATTGTGAAAGGGATAATAAATAAATATGCAAACACTTTTAATTAAACAAGTTATTAAGTAACATAAACAGTCACACCAGGTGTGGTACATGCCACGGAGAATTCGCATGCTGTGAACCAAAAACATATTAATATAAAAAAAGAAAATAATGTTGGCAGGCTTTAATAGATATATTTTTGATGAAAAATAATATAAAAACATTGTTAAATAAATTGCTCCTTAAAGTTTTTACTGTAAGAGGTGTGTGACAGAAAAGTTACTTTTTGAAAAATGACCCATCTTCAATGACATAAATTCCAGGTCTTTTAATCAGGAATGCAAGAAACAAGAGTTCTTCGTTGATTTATAATTGCCTAAGTATTGCCGACTAACCAGCGGAAAGCAATAAATAAAATTATTTAACGATACCTTGAACAAAAAACTATGATAAATAAAAATTCTTATTTTTTCAATTACATTCTCCGCAGGGTTTTTGCGACACAAAAACGTTTTAAATGTATAAGAAGATCAAAGATACATTTTTTTGAAAACTAATAGTCAAATAAAGCCTAAATGCAGCATACCTTATGTGAGAAGTTTAAAAAAAGTCTGCAACGGAAAGATTGGGACACCATCACTGAGGGATGGATGGGATATATTCTATTTCTCTCAAGTTGTTGTTGTCCCCTTTTATTCTTTCTCGATTTTTTTAGTTTCAATTTGGATGATTATGTTAAAATCAAGTTTTTTTTCTTAATACTATTTGCGAGTTAATGATCTTAAATTTATGAAAATGTGTGAGTTAGTTATTATATTATTATGTTTTTAGATTACATATTTAATAATAATATCTAAAAATGTACACAGTATGAAAATAGGATTTTCATTCACCAAAACAAAGGTAATAAAATGAAATTCCACTATTTTTCAAAAACTTACTTAAGAACAATTGTGTCTGGAAACATTGAGTTCCACTTTATATGAAAATGATATTTTTCAGAAAAAAGCAGATGTATCTGCTAAATAACTTATTTCAATTAATGAATACTGTACTCCATATCCAAAATGTACATATTTGTTGTACTAAAGGGGTGGGGGATTAACTTTTGGTTTAAATTCGAAATGAAAACTACTAGTGTTTCTTTTTCGTTTTATGTATTTATTCATTTTTCTTAAGAAAATGTCACGAATAATTAAGAAAAATTATTCTGAAAGAGTTATGTATCAAATTATAATGTATTGCAAATAGTGGAATTGATTGTATTAGAAAATGAAATTATGCGAAATGTATCAGATTTTATAAAGATTTCATGAAAGAAATAAAAAAGATTTCATGAAAGAATATACTTTCATGAAAGAAAAAAATGCTTATTATATTTGCAGAGATATAGGTACAGGCAGCGATGAGGAATATCCAATATTTGAAAAAGAATTAAAATAAAAAAGGAAGTTTCCTTTTCAGCAGAAAAATTGATGTAGCAGAGAAAAATGAATTTATAATGAAACTATCTCCAACTACAAATAGTTGGTGGCACCAGACGAGCCCAGTCCTTACTTTCCTTCGATTTAAACTAGTTTAAAACAGTATTCGTTTCATAGAATGTTCTCAATTGTTGTCCCAGGCCTCTCTAATGGGTGTCCCATGTCTTCCTCATGTAATGGAGGTGTGAGGAAATAACGTTATAATTTTTAAATGTGCAAATAAAAACACGCTCTTCGTATTTGTACGTTTTCTGTATTTTTAAACAAATATACGAGTGGATTTTTATGAGCTGCACTATTGGTAATTCTAAATAAGTTAGGAACGTTAAGCAACAACTGTTAAATCTGTCCCAGTGCTCCCAACTTTCTCTTGTATTTAAAAATTGGCTTGAACACATTTGGCTGTTCTACTTCTTACGCGTAATCATGTTTCAAGTATTTAGTTAGCAATTTCAAAAACACAACAAAAGCAAATTAAAAACTTATTTTGCTTGCAATTACGCTTTCTGTTTAATCTAAACTTAAAAAATTCTTAGGCTGTTTGCTCTTGTTTAAATGTAATTTTGTTTCTCTTAAAATATTTCATTGCGTCAATCATAACGTTACTAAAAACTTATATGCGTACAATGGGGTTGTTTTCTTCAGTCAAAAGTACTACTTAGTCACTGAAATTGATAGAATAAGCAAAAAAAAAAAAAACACGTAGCGAGAAAAAACTTTCATTTTCCCAACGCTCAGTTTTTAAGTATTTATTTTTGTTTTTTTAATATCCGATTTTTAAAATAGGCGTGGTCTTTATGGCGTCACAAATGATGAACTTTGGTGCATCTGTCTACCGCGTTTATACATTATGATTATCAAGAAACGAATTTAATATTGCGCTATATTGTTGCCAACCATATCGTTGTCAACACATGTGGATAAAGAAGCGAATCAAATATTGTGCTCTGTGAATGGCATCAGTGAATGGCATTTAATCATTTGTGATGTCACCGGCAGAAGCGTAAACAATGGAAGCGCACCGATTAAAGTAATTTTTTAAGAATATTAAACTTAGTTAAATTATTTTTTAAAAATTAATTTTAAGCATGCTCTTTCAGAAAAAAAAATACTTTTAAAATTTCGGAAACGACCCCATTTCAATTTCGTAAAATTAAAAAAAATCATCTCTATTTGCTCTTTAAAATCATAACCAAAGACAAAGAAAAAAAAAAACCTTGTTTGTGAAATATTTTTTTACAACTGTACCAAACTTTTCTGAACATATTCAAGCCAAAACATTTTTCGTGCGAGTTTTTTTTTTCAACTTCATAATGAACCTCTTATTAACGCAAAACATCCCATTCATGAAAATTTTAATCAAGCTGTAAAAACCATGGTTATACACAAAAGAAGAAAGGAGTTATTGGCAAAAATGCCAACCAATAAAAATAATGATATTCAATTTCATAGCAGTCACTGTGAGCAACAAGTCGTCTGTTAGCAGCATATTGACTGCAAATAGCACTGAATATGTTGTTGCAGAGAAAGATTATGAAACTTCTCCATTGACAACCAAAACTTTCACGTGTCGTTTAAGCGTGACACGATATAGACGAATTGACAACTGCGAAGTGACAGTGTGTTTCAATTTAAGTAATCGGTGGCATTTTGACAGTTGCGGTCTTTTGAAATTTATTCGGTGAAATGTTTAGTAAAGGTTCACTTTGTGTTATTTATTTACTACTTTATTTGATTTTATTCGTTAGATTGGAAACGTAATACATTTTTTAATTCTGCTTTTCTAATTTTTAATTTTAAATCTTCGGTAGCTGTTGAAGTTCAATAGTCACTAAATTAAAATATGCATCGAATGTAAAAATAAGTAAACGAATAATAATCTGTATTCTAACTTCTTTAAAAAAAACTGAAATGAGAAAAAAAATGAAATTATTTATAGTTGCATATATTTCTCATAGTTATTTATCATGCAAAATGAAGAAGGCATACGTATTATATATTTTTATCAGACATATTAGTAGAAATATAATAAACAAAGTATTATTATGACCTCAATAGAGTTTATAGTAATTTAGTATTGTCACGACTCGAGCAATTTAATACCAAATACGCCTGAATCACATTTAGAATTCTCAGACAGAGTATGTGTCTAAAATCGCGAATCCTACACATATGGAAATTCAAAGCTAAAACATTATTGATAAAGCGAAACGACCATGGAAGTTGACCCGCTCAAGAAGTATTTCGCAAAGATGTTTTGCAAAGTAAAAATAAGAGAAATAGCACTTGAAACTCACTTGCTTGCCGCCACTCTAATGCTAAGAAGATCTGTATTGTTTTACTAATGATTGAAACCAGAAACCAATGCGTAGCGAAAAACAGGGATATATTTATACTTTTTCTTCTATGGTTTTAAGCATTTCCGAGTTCTACAAACATCTACGCGTTGCCCAAAAAATATGTTTAAGGCTTTGTGCCTGTTTCAAATAACTGTTTTTTTTTTTTTTTTTTTTTTTTTTTGCAAATGTCTCACTTTTGCAAAAAGTTGCTGCTTAGCATGCTTTAGTGACTTGAACAACGAAGTGGAACTGATTTCATTTCCGTTGGATTAACTCAAAAAGCTGTGCTGTTTTCATTAGTTCTTTCAACTTGTTCTCTTTATCGCCCAAAAATAATTAAATAAATAAATAATGTATAATCCATGTCAATCAACAAGGGCTGCAACATGATGGTTTTGGATTTTTTTGAATTTAACATATGTTAAAACTCATAAAAAGTTAAGATAAACTTTTTTTAATGTGTGTTTTGTTTTGCCCAAAAAAATTCCTTGACCGAGATACAGGTCGCCAAAGATGGCGGTCCTGTCATGTTTTCTCACTTGGGATTTTCGTCAAAATTTTTAAACCACTATCTCAGGAACGGTAGAACATATTTTTGTTGCGGTTTATTTTATTTAAAAGGATATTCTTTTTGTTTAAAAATATATGCAACATTTTGAAATATGTGCTTTAGTTTTTTTTTTTTCCAGTCTTTTGAAAAAAAAAGTTTAAAGTAATTTTTTTTATTTTTCTCAAATATGTCAATTTCAAAAATTTTCCTTTTTTTACAGTTTATTAGTACCACTGAGAACTACGTTCTCTGAAAAGGAGAGCTTCCACTTTTTCGTTTAACAGATTTTAGAGGCATTTAAAAAGGATGAGGGTTTTTAAGGAACTCTTCACGTAATGGCAGACCTGAAAATTCAAAAAAAAATTTTACAACAAGTGACCAGAGAACACTTTTAATCAAGTTATATAGAGAACTTTTCATTTTGAGTCTCTACTTTATCCAGAAATTTTATTTTTTATGAAAACAAGAACGCGGCCGCCAGCCGATTCGCTGCATTTCCCCTTCAGCGTAGCGCCGAAAGAGCAGTTAAGCGCAATGCTATTTTGTTCTCACTAAATTCAATATCCAGGATAAAATGGCGACTCAAAATGAAAATTTTGGTGTATAACTTAATTAAAAGTGTTCTTTGGTCACTTGTTGCGATTTTTTTTTTTTTTTTTTTAATTTTCAGGTCTGCCATTACGTGAAGAATTCCTTAAAAACCCTCATTTTTTCCTAATGCCTCTAAACTCTGTTAAACGAAAAAGTGGAAGTTCTCCTTTTCAGGGAATGTATTGCTCAGTGGTACTAATAAACTGTAAAAGGAATGAAAATTTTTGAAATTGACATATTTGAGGGAAATCAAAAAAAAATATTTTAAGCTTTTTTTTCAAAAGTCTGTGGCAAAAAAAGCTAAAGCATATATTTCAAAATGTTGCATGTGTTTTTAAACAAGAAAAAATATCCTTTTAAATGAAACAAACCGCAACAAAATATGTTCCATCGTTCGTGAGATAATGGACTTTAAAAATTTTGACTAAAATACCAATTGAGAAATCATGACAGGATTTGTATCTCGACCAAGGAATTTTTTTGGGCAAAAAAGAAAAAAAAAGTATACCTTAATTTTTTATGAATTTTAATATATGTTAATTTCAAAAAAAAAATCCGAGACTATCATGTTACACCCCTATAATAATTGAATAAAAAATAAAAATGTGTAAAAATTAACAGAAATGTTAAAATGTAACTAGTTTTCAGCTATTTTTCCTATTTTCAGCTTACAATAAACCTACATATATTTTTTGAAATATCTCTTTTGTTATTTTTAAGTTTATCACGCTATTCAAGGCTTTGCCATTAAAGCGAGAAAAAAGTTTATAAGCAAGAAATTTAACTTTTTGTCAAATATAAAAATATATTTTACTTTCAAGCATGCTACTGTCATAGTTCACTAGAACTGAGGGTCATAGTGGATTTTTTTCTTTAATAATATAAAGCTTTACTTTTGAAATCAACATCCTCATTGATTCTTTGAAAAGTAAAACTATTTAATTGTAATTTATGTTTAGATTTTTAGATTTTTAGAATATCGGTTAAAAGAATATCCCTCTTAATGTAATACAATTTCAATGTACCAAACCCTTGTTGTCTATTATTTTAATCCTGCTTAATGGAATATCTCGCTTATTAGAATAATTTTTCGTGGAAAATTGGCTATTTTATTAAGCGGGTTCGACTGTACTAAATATGTTTTCCTGAGCAACGAAAGGAAAAAATTGAAATAACATTTGTTACTGCTCCAAAATAGATGCAATTTCCAAATCCGCAAATATGTTCGTACATTTATTTAAAAAATCGTATAAACATGTATTTTCATAGAGTAGTGTTTCTTAATTTTTGAATTTTTGTAATGAATGGAACCCATCACAAAAATTAAGAAACACTACCCTATAAAAATACACGTTTTTTTTTTTTTTTTGTTTGTTTTTTTAAGCCTCTTTTTTTGTGGAACCCTTGTTTTATTTTCATAAGTAGATATAAGTAGTATAGTTTGGCGTTACACTCCTGAAATGATTTATTAACAGTCACAGGAAAAATTATTTCAAATGAAATTTTTTAATGTTCAAACGTAATTTCAAGAATTAACAAATATATATATATATATATATATATATATATATATATATATATATATATATATATATATATATATATATATATATATATATATATATATATATATATATATATATATATATATATATATATATATATATATACAGAGAGAGAGAGACAAGTCAAAATTTTACAGTTAAAAATTCAAGTTTAAGTTTTGAAAATTCGTTATTATATATATAATAGATTTTTTTATATTTTTGAAATAGAAAGTTAGGAAAATAAATAAAAGATTTTCATGGAACCCTTGATTGGAACCCTTGTGTTCCTCAGAACAATTTAAGAAACGCTGCATAGAGCATACTCATTTCTGGTAGCTTTTAACTGAATTTAATTGTTGTGAGGACTAATGTAATTGATTTTCTGTACTTATGCTTTTAATATTCCATTTAAATTTGTTCATTTAGTGTTATTTTCAAGTATCCATCCAACTGTCCAGGGATATTTATTAGCGTTCTAGTAAAAAAGTCTTCCAAGGTGGGCTGTAATCCACCGTTCAAGAAATGGTGTTGTATATGCTTTTTGAAATTTGAGTGAATGAAATAATGCGACGTAAATGAAGGAAAACTCTTTATTTCATGTACGAGCCAAACACGGAAACGCAATTCTCAATAAATATTATAAATATACTAAAAGAAGAATACTCATTTCTCGCGAGCGAGTTTTTAAGGTTATTGTTATTATATTCCTTAAACTTAAAATACAGCCAAATATTTTGTGAGACTTTTTTTCAAAATTTAATATATATTTCTAAATTTATGTTCACGAGTTCGATAGATGAGAGGGGTCGAAGTCGAAATTTGTACCATTTGAGTTCCCTAACAGTTCCTTGATTAAGTATGCCAGTTGCACAAAGTTTCATTTAATTAGTGACATCTAGGAGCTGTCAACCCGAACTACTGTTCAGGGGCAGTGACACCCGGGGCGGCAATTTATAGTGTCACCCCCTCAAAACGCAAAAAAAAAATTTTAATATTCTCTGTAAACATGAAAACATAAAATTCATACAATTTTCAGAAACAACAACATTTGTGTAATGATGGAATTTTATGTGAGCGGCTAATGTACAAAAGACAAAGAAAAACTACGCAAACGTGCAGGCTGTAGAGGGGTTAAAAAAGTAAGGTGGTGTAGGAAATTGATGGCCCCTTAATTATTTCAAACGTATTTCAAACACAGGGAAAGATAATGGGTTTACATTTTTTTGGTACAAGAAGAAGTCACTACTAGGTCTAAGTGTTGACAACATGAACCAAATCCTGAGTATAATAATCACTCCATGATGCGGGGTTTCCCACCGGAACATTTTCAAATTTGGAGCCTTAAAAATGCATTTTGGCTTCATATTTTTCAAAAACTTGCAATTCCACTTTGAGTGTAACCCCACGGAAGGGGGACACCCCGGCGGACGAACTACCTCTCCCCCCCCCCCCCCCCCTTCGTAGATTTGGAAAAGGAAAGAATAGCTAAAATTAAGTCTTTAAACAGGAAAAACACAAGAAAAAAACCTGTTATTCTCGGAAAAACGGATAAATAGAGAGATTGCAAACTCAATTCATCAGGGTTCAGTTACATGGCTTTCATTATGGAAGATGAAGAGGAATTAAAAGTTGCAGGAGCTTTAGAAAAAGGTTTACCAAAATGCATCTACGTATTACAATAATGTCAAAGTTGTTGGAAAGTTTATGGAATTTTATTATTGTAGAATGGAATGAGCTCAGGTTTCCAAAGATAGCTGTTGATGCGAGAGAAAAAGGAGCGAGTGTTGAGAGCATAGCATGCACCAAAAAGTTTTGGAAGTGACTGAAAATTTAGGATCCTTTATTTTACGAATGGTGTTGTCTTAGTAAAAATATTCAACCTCCAAAACATATGAAAGGATGACTGTTCTCTGTCGGAAATTTCTGAGAGAGTAACTAGGTGTAGACACACAAAAACAATAATAACAATAATAATAATTTTCCTTAAAACAAATATGTGTGACTCAAACTTCTTTTAAATGTATTTTTCACTCAAAAAAATAGTTTTTCGCATGAACACAAGTATTTCTTTGACTTTAGTTAGTTCTACAGTGATTTTAAATAGAGAAAACCACTTTAGGCCAAAGTAACCCAAACGAAAGGGTAACATTGGCCCAAATAAAAAACACTAATAAAGATTAAAAGTACTTGGAAATTGGTGGAAATACTTGGAAATAAACTGATCACTATTGAAAAATACAATTAAGAGACCTTTAGATGCGTCAAACATATTTCCAAGTTTCATATTTCCAAGTTTCTACAACTTGGAAATATGAATAGTTATACAATTATTGGGAAAACAATGAGAAAAGTTTAAAATCTGGGCCAAAGTAGCCCGCGTTTACGGTGCGATTGCGAACACTTACAAGTGTTGCAAAGTAAAACACACCAAAAACTTTTGACTCTTTTAAAGTGCGAATTTATTCTCAAACTGTGCTCAGGTCAATTTTCGCTGTATAATGACTAAATTTTCTTGAAGTAAAAAGAAATAGTAGTTTTTGCTAGAAAATAAATTTATTTTCCGGTTTTGCTAATCACTTTATGTGTGGTAAAGAACGGAATAAAATATTTGAGAAAAAATGATAATGAACTACGGGCTCCAGCTTTTGAAACCTAATTACTTGGACATAATTTTAATACCGCTCATAAACACCCGCTTTCTTTTTATTATTGCAACATTTGTTGCCATTAAGGAGAGCTTATTAACGAGCATTTTTTTGTTCATACATCATTAATTAATCTAGTGTAAATCCATATCTTGGAATTTATTTTAAATTTTACGTTTTGATTTTAAGTATTACTTACGTGTTACTGAAAAAAATACGCGCGGTACGTGTTATGACAAACATTATGTAGTTTTAAATTTTCGGATGATGATTAGTCTTATAGAACTTCATCAATGCATATAGTTTGTTTGAAAAAAAAAGAAAACATAAAGTCATGTTCAAAAGGTTTTTCTTACACATGCAATCGTTGGTCTCTGCTGCATTAAATACTTTTATAACCAGGGGTTCCAGGCTAGCGAATGTATTCCCTCCTAAGGTGAAAGCATGGTGCCCAAGCTGGCCAGGAAGTAGAGCAGGGGTGCCAAAACAGCAGGCAATCGCAGAATGACTCGCTGGTTCATGCGCTTTGGGCTTTGACATACATTCAACTACTTCAATATGGTGGACGAATGATAAGTTGCATCTATACGACTTTCACATTGAATGAAGTACACTATTGGATTAAAACTCAACTTTTCTAGGATTAATCTCCAGAATAACAGATAAGTACAGCTTTTGATCACTTTGTAGCTTTTGGGGCTTTCAAACATAGTTAAAAGTGTTTAAAAGTACATTTACTGCTTTTCAGTTACCGTTACTGGCATGAAATTTCTATCATTCAAAACGCTACTAAAAATATCTATCATTATAATCTTGAGTGCTCAATAAGCAACATTTAATCATCAAAATAATAACCGGCAATAAGATTATCAATAATCAACAAGTGAGAACCTGAATAGAAATGATTCTTGTGCTTCGTCGATTATAACAGAGCAAGGGAAAAAAATAAACGGAAAAAAAATCTCTCTGCGTCGAGCTTTTCTTTCTTTCTTTCTTTATTTTTTTTTTTTTTTGGCTTTTCATTAGTGGCTGATGTCTTGATAGCGTTAGAAATTTCTTTTGGTTTTTAAACTAACGAAAACCTTCATGCGCATTGTATTTTGTTACTAT
Source organism: Uloborus diversus (assembly GCF_026930045.1). Classification (NCBI taxonomy): domain Eukaryota; kingdom Metazoa; phylum Arthropoda; class Arachnida; order Araneae; family Uloboridae; genus Uloborus; species Uloborus diversus. The sequence continues at coordinate 48,199,292 of NC_072740.1, read as the reverse complement.
TGATTGAAAATTTGAACGATTATGAAACGATTTTGTTTTTCCGTAACTCTTATATCCCAAAATATTTTTGATTCTTCATGTAAATAATCAATTAGTACCTCTAGACTTCATTTTCGGTACGGTTCATGTTGTAGTAAATGTATAATTTTTCACATTATTGAAATAATTACTCTTCTTTAAATTATAATGTATTTGTGACAGCTCTTTGATACCAAGTAAAGGGCTAGATATTTATTGTTTTATTTATTTTTAATATTACTTTGTAAAAAATAAAAACTCATCAGTAGGGGAAAGTGGGTTAAAACCGGGAAGTCAGGAGCAAATCGGGTACCCCCTTCTAGCCTCTGTAAGCGCTGCAATCGCGTGGACAAGAGAACTTCCACCTTGATGAAGAAGCAGCGGTCATTTAACTAGAACGCAATAGAGTCGCTTTTTTCGTTCCAGTGAAGAAAATTCTGTTTGAGTGGTTTTTGCTTAAAATTTTTGAACAAAACTAGCTCGATTATACAACGTTCCTGTTTCTGCAAGAGTAAAGGTGTGTAGCTCTCTTTGTACAACATTTAATTACCTTCATTATCATTCTAAGTAATTGTCTGTAGCGTTCTGAATAGTCATATGACGGCAGTTTTTATGGAAGCGGTACGTGCGGGGCAAAACCGGATACTAACCTAGGGGAAAAACCGGGTACTAATCATTTACACTGAAAGAAAGACGAAACCGAAGAAGGACAAAAGAAAAGGGAAAACTATCATTTTGATGGGCTCCCCATACAAGCTTCATCTTCAGGCAACATTACAAGAAAAGAAAAAGAAAAATGATGGAAAGAAGATCAAAGATGGACGGAAGAAAAAAAACCTGAAGGAAAAATAAACGAATCAAAGAAAAGGCAAGATTATAAAGATGCCAAAAAGAAACAGACAGAAAATAAAAGCGTCCAAAAAAAAGAAAAACCGAATTAGCAAATGAGGGATGAGTCAAGTGAAGAGATGACAATACTGCCAGCATTTACTGCAATGAGCTTTACTCGGACTCCAATTGTGGTGAGGGATGGATCCAATGCATTCAAAGTCGTCGTTGGGCCCATGAAAGTTGGCCCGCTGCTTGATGCAGCGGCCCATGAAAGTTGTAGGGGCCGAAGAGGAAGATAACTATTTTACTTGGGACTTGTGTCAAAAAGCCTTAGATTACAGCAAAAAAATAAAGTTAAAGACAATTAAATTTCTCATCAATATGTGTTCTTTCATACTTATTCTATTATGTTATTACAATAGTTAACATATGTTCACTAAATAAAACTAGAATTTTGTGGAAACTTTTAAAAATTTTATTTTCCCATAGCACTAACATGTCTACCCGGTTTAACCCCACTAGTGGGGCAAAACCGAGTAAAATGTCATTTTTTATAAAAAAATTAATAAAACTTTAAAACAAAAAACACTTATGTTTTTGAAACTGTGGTTGCATTAATAGATAAGTAGTGCATACTTTTGCAAAAAAATTTTCTTTTAGGCTAAAAACTGTAATTTCTGGAAGCCTGCAAACTTTAGGGTCCCGGTTTTACCCCGCTTTCTCCTACGCAGAATTTTTTCACAAGTTTTTAACGGCCCAAGAGTTCTTATTATTATTTATTTTATGATTTTCTAAGAAAAGGATAAAAGTTTCACTGGTCCGCAATGTTTTTCTTTTGCATTTACCAACCCGTGGGTCAAAAGAGGAAGTTAAAAAGCACTGAGTTAGAGCACGATCAGATGAATTAAAGCAATGAGCACTTCGTAACTATGTTGAAAACTGAAATATGATCAAATGCTGTAATTACAAGTTTTAATCATTTCCAGTACTAAATTCAAAGTGAAAAATGTCCAAAACGTAGAATATCGTGGATCAAAAATATATTCAAAAATATTAAAAAAAACTACACAGCTGTATTCAAAAACGCGCACAATACGGGGGAAGGGGGAGGAGGATCTACAGTAGAAATCAATAAGGGTGCCATTTCTCTCTCCGAAGGTTCTTTCTTTCTCATCCTGGCTGCCTATTTTTTTTAAAAGGTGCCTATTTTTAACCTGGTTAGAGGTGCCATTTCACCTCCGGATTAGGTGCCGCTGGTGAACAAGCGTTTCACCTCTGAAAGGTGCCGAATGCAAACTGTAGTTTTAACTGTGAAGACTAATGCTAGTTTCTCTGAATGCATTTTTTTTTCGATACTTTTTTGAGTTCTTTATTCGCTTTACATAAATTAATTAGCAGGTCTTCGTATTGTCACATCACTCCTCACTAACCGTAATATTTTTTTGCATTCATTAAGACAGTTTGCTTAAACTATGCTTTTCGTATTTTGCTTACAATTTGTGTTATAGAGGAAGCTGCTGTACGCAGGGACAAAATTTACTTTTTGATTTTTGCTGGTCTCTGTGAATGAGTAATTGATCGATAATTTTTTTTTTTTTTTTTTTTTTTAAAGAATCTACAACTTACCATCTAATTTGATAATTTTTGTCAGATGAAAATCTCAAAGCATTCAACTGCATTTTTTTTTTCTTTAAAATCATATTTTTTGTCCGTGGGTACAACATCCGGTTCACCCCACGGACAGAGGCCTTTGTACCGATTGACGTATAAAAAAATAATAAATAAATAAGTCCGATGAACTCAATTGTACTCAATACATTTTCGTAAGCCATTTTATATTTAAATACTTCAACAATCCATTGAAAATAACATTAAACAAAAAATCCAACATAAATCAAACTTTGAAAGTTAACCGAATTTTAGGTGAATTTTTACCTAAAGTTTTTTTTCCCATTTTTAATCATCCTTAATTTTTCACATCAGTGAACTCTTCAAAATGAAAAAGAATAATAAAAAAATATATATATAACTCTTAAGAAAGCCTAATATGTGTTTAAACAAAATTAACTAGACACATGAATAGTATGCCTCTCTATGTACCTATATAATGACTTCAATTTGTATGAAAATTGAAACCTTTAGCAAAACTAACCCATTATAAAAACGCCAGTTTAGATTAACCCGCTAAAAACCCACAAAAAAGGCGACTTCAAATGAAAACAGATGGGATTGACGGTCCGTAGATCCTACAACAGGTGGGGGTTACTTTAACACTATATCTTCAAGCCCTATTTCAAATTGTTGAAAGAAAATTTCGGACATTGATGACAAGGCACCATTTTCAAGCACTTCACATTGTAAGAAGACTGAGATGTGCCGTAAGGACACTAAGAATTGCCGTCCGTGGGTACACATGATAATGTGTCCTTGGGTACAAAGGTGCGCCATATTGGTTTTGCAAGTCAGTCCTATCGACAAACCACAGTTTAACGACATTGGAAATCAGAAACAACATCTTCGAAACGTAGGAAAACACGATACCTACAACAAAAATGAATAATACAATCTTCAACGTAGGAAAAAAAATTGTACATGATTTTTTTTTTTACTTAGATCCTACTAAAACCAAAAATATGTAATAAAATCTTACATGTTCGTTTGACGGCGATGAGGACCTGGAGCTGCGAAATAACGTTGAACCACCCATCCGATCTCTCTCAACAATACCCGGGTTTTCCCGACCAACGTCCGTAGGTATAACCGTCCGTGGGTACAGCAGCTTCGCCTACGTGCAGTCTTAATATTTGTATCTTCGTTCACTGTTCCAATACTCGAATGAGAATACTCGAGTGAGTATTGGAACGGTGTGAGAGACCCTGAAGTGTAATATAATGTAATGCTCGAATTTTTAATAAGCATTTATTCCACAACCAGCAGATATACACTACAAATCTTCAGACACTTTGAAACACGATTCGTACACATTCTTCAGCGATTTTTTACCCTTTTACCCTCACGAAGCACTACTGTAACAACTCAGAAGAGCTTATCAGACTTTAAAAACCATATTTTTGTTACTCTTTCAAATGAAATTAACAAAAAGGACGCATTAAAAAAAAGTTACTTCCTATCTTAAAAAAAAAACACACACACACACACAATAAAGTGATACGCAAAAGTTGAAGCGCGAATTGGCGATGGAAGACTGTATACAAAATGCCCTTGTTTCTTTTGTAAAATGGACTGTTGAGAAGCAGCGGCCATATAGGAAAATATACTGCGAACCTTCAAAGACTTTTTAAACATGATTTGTCCCATTTTCAGATTATTTTGAACACTTTTCAAAACATATCTGAGAACAGTTTTCAGAGACTTATTTGGTTCGGTACACTTTTTAAAAAAATTTTGGGGGATGCAGTTAAGAACACTTTTTGCACACAGACACACGTCTCTTTTATTATAACAGTTTGAAGAACACATTTGTGAAACACTTACCTTTTCCCAAGCATAATACTTTTTCTATTAGTTTTTGCTATTAATTTTACAGCAATCTAGCGTGGCAGAAATTAACCAATGGACCGTCCATTGGCCGTTCTTCTACAAGAGAAGATTTTTGACAGCACTCAAGACGCCAACGGATAGCGGTTTTTTGCAAAAAAAAATCTTATAGTATTATTGGATATATTCTGGAGAGTAGTAGTTAAAGAAATCTGTTAGGATTATATTTGCACAAAAGAAGACATGATTTTACAAGGGGTCCAAATGAGTTCCAATCTGTTTTTAAATGTGCCCCATATATGTTCTCAAATGTGTTCCCAAGTTTAAATTTAGCAAATATCCATTGCTGTAAATATTTTGAATTGATTCGAAGCCTATTTCAGTACACTTTCGTTTCAATGGAGTACAATTGGAAGTTTTCAGTTCACATTCAGGCAACTGAAATAATGTTTTTGAACGTAAGTGTTTTAAACGTGTTTCCATTATGAACTTGCGGTTTAGATAAACTTAACAGCTGGTTTTCATTAAACTGATATTTGATAAGAATGTGACAGCATTTGGAAACATACTACGGAGAAGAAAAGCTTTTCAAATATAAAACAGGCAGGACCTTAACAAAAGTGCCAGTTTTATTTGGTACGAGGACTTCCTGGAATTTCTTACTATGATTGCGAACATTTTCAATAAGTTCCAAGAAGGAGCGTTTTTTGTTTGCTTTCGTTTTATACGGTTTGAAACCCAAGGTGCTTGGTTCTAACTATACATTAAAATTTAGCTTCCGTGTCTGGTTTAGCCTTCACTGTAGGAGTAATTATTCTTAGAAAATAATATTATTTTTCAGTTTCTTCCCAAACTAGAATGTTCTAGTTTGCAGTTTCGTTAATAGATTTCTTTATCTTTGTTTTTAATTTATTGTGTTTCCATTTTTATATTTTGTCAAAATGCATGGGTTCTTTTAATAAATTAACGCAGTAAGATACCTAATATATTCCACTAAAAGTCTAGTTTGTTATAATTGTCTTCAACATAAAAATTACTTTTCGTCAGAAACTAAATTTCCCCTTCTTTTCTTGTTTATTAAAACGTGAAACAAAATTAACATAGTCGACTAATCAATTACATAATCTGTAATTTAAGATAATTATTTTGCTTTTACACGATTCAGAAACTGTTGAATGTGAAATCAATACGAAAGTAATATTCAAGAAGTTTTCCACAGATCTTCAGCACTTCTTTTTCAATTTCTTTTGCATACAATATTTGTGACATAAACTTTAGTTTATTAGGTATGACAAAAATATTTCCTTTGAAGAAAACTACTTGCCAGATATAATGCAGCCGAAGCTTCATTTTCAGAATATAAAATATGCAAGTTAGCCCTATTTTATTTTTTATGTAAAATAATAATGCAGTACATCAAAGAATTCTACTTCATTACATTACTCCAAAAGTTTCACTTCGAATTTTTCAGTCCTTTTCTGCTGTCGTTTCTACAAATCTTCTGGAAAAGTCGCAAATTTAACGCGATATTTATTAGCAAATATCTCAAACTCCAAACCTCTAATAAGCAATATATTTGTTCATATCCGAGAATAACAAGAGTTTATAGCTGAGAGAAGACGATAGTCGAAGATACTGATCTTTAAATTTTTATATATATTCTCATTATTTGTGGGATTCAAAATATGTAGTTCACATATCTGGTTCACTTTTGCTGAAAGCAATTCACGGTTGAAAAGTAATTTAATTGTCAGTTAAGAGGTTTCTTTAAAAGCGTGGCTTTAAATGATTTAAATATATTAATGGTTTTTGAGCGTTGGACATGTCTAAAAAGGGAAAAGTTTATGTAAGTTGATGCCTTTTTATTGATTTGACATATTTAATTGGAAGAAAAAAAGTCCACTACAATCGCAAAAGTGCTGGGTTCCGGTAGCGTGGTCGCTTCGCGCGTTAAAAGATGAACAATACAGTTGAGGTGTTAATTTTAGTTTTAAAGCCACTGTAAATATAATTTAATGTTTTGGTGATTTGGTAATGGAATTGGCAAGTGCATAATCAACAGAAATTTATTTTCAAAATTTACTTTATGTCTTAATTCAATGAAAAGTTATCTTACATTTTTTTCTTAATTGCAGAACAACTTAAAAATTTCCATTTCGAGCAAATAGAATATATTTCCATTGTTTCAAAAGTGGGAAAATCGTGACTTATATCAATTTTAAAATAAGTTTTAAAGATATTCTAAAATACAGTAAATTCCCGATAATCCGCAAGCGGATTATACGCGAGTCAATTAACAATCAGGAACATGCATTTTCGCAGATAAAAAGCAAATACCAGTGACTATTTTTTGTCGAAAAAATTGTAAATTTAAACTCGATTGTTTTGTTTTATTTATTTATTTTGCTTTCTTCATCGTACAAACACTTGTTCTATATTGATGTTAAGTTCTGTTGTGCAGAAATATAAAATATTTTTACTGTACTGTATATGTTTACATTGTTTGAAGAAAGTATTATGCATTAACACGACTAAGTTTTTAAGGGAGGATAATTTTTACCTTTTTTTTTTTCCTCATTTTTGCCTTTTTGAGGCTTATCCGCGATTTGTGTAATCCGCGCCACTTGTGCCACCCAATTCTGCGGATAATCGGGAGTTCACTGTATGCTTTGGTCAGCAAAAATATTCTTCCTCAGAGAAATCTAGAATAGTACTATATTAGTTTCTAGCAGTGCCCGTACGGCGATGCCCGTGCTCAGAACTGAATGGAATTCCGTTGAATAAATAACAATCCACGCCACCTCCCCATTCCCTCTGATATAAAATTATCATTTTTCTTTAACTAAAATAAGTACACACCCTTCAAAAAAGCCCAGAAAAGCTTCTTTGGAATTTAAAATAGGTTAATTCACCAAAACATTAAATTATATTTACAGTGGTATTAAAACTAAAAATAACCCCTGCATTGTTCACCTTTTAACGCGCCACGCGACCACACTACCGAAACCTAGCCCTTTTGCGATTGTAGCGGAGTTTTTTTTTTTTTTTTTATTAAATATCTATTGCCAAATCAACAAAAAAGGCATCAACTTTCATTAACATTAGCTTTCAAAAGTAAATTATCCCGCAAATGAATTGTTTATTGTCAAACGCACCACGTGACCACGCAATTGTAACAAAACCAATTAGTGAGCAAAGCGAACTCCGATCGATTAGCGATCTGATCAACAAAGGAAAAAAAAGTCCCTTGATTAAAAGGAATCCCTCCTCCCTCGTTTGATGTAAAATAATCATTCTGTCTCAATGAAGAGTGATTCTCTCGAATTGATCTTCATCTAACCAAAATGCTTAAACAACCTTTAAAAACCTAAAAACAATTCTTTGCAATTTAAATTTTTTCGCAAAATAAACAAAAAATACATTAAATGCATTAACAAGTAGCTTTCAAATTGTAAATTCATCCCGATTTCAATATTGTTTACCCCCAAACTCGCCAAGTGACCACGCAATAGTAACCCAGCCATTTAGCGAGCAAAGCGAACTCCGACCGATCAGCGGTCCAATCTTTCTAACGAAAACGCCTGAAAGAATTTAACTATCGAAAAGCAATCGTTTGAGAAAAGGAAACAAAAAATCTCTAGAAAGAAAAAAAAATCCCCCTCCCTCTTTTTGATGAAAAATAATCAATAATTTTATGCAAAATTCATATAGTTTCAGATTTATTTTGACTTTTCTGAATCTCTCCCGACCTCTTAGCTAATGCACCTTAGGTTAGATTTATTGAGAAGGGCGGTGCGAATAAAAACACAGGTTCTTGTATGGCGTCAAAACTCCAGTTTCAAGTACGAATTTTAGTCTAACATATTTGTTGTACTCTCGTATGAGATGACGTCTGCCTCCAGCTCAGTTATTCACTATTCCTGACTGAGGAGTTCTAACAGGAACGAAACTGCAATCTCAGGATAAGATAACCGGGC